>NC_139544.1:5000-191070 GCF_965153285.1 Podarcis tiliguerta | reverse complement strand
TGGAAAAAAAATAAAAATATGGCCACAACTTTATTGGTTACAGGTGATGAGTGGTATTAGCTTAGGCATTGGTCCTAACCGACTATCCGGCTTCAGCCTGTTCGCTTGAAGTCCGGGAAGGGTTAACAACCAGTAGGGGGAGTCCTGCTGATGCACATCAACTAGGAACTCCCCCAGGGTCACTGCTCGGGGGCGTGGCTTAGGCCCTCACCTCCATAGGCTTCAGACAGGGCCACGCCCCCCGGAATCCTTTATCAGACTACCCTTCAATATGGGGGGGAGCTGATGGCGCTTCCTCCCCCCTTCCATCTACATAACCAATGCCTAACCGCCACTCGAGCAAAAGCTCACCGCAAATACCCTCAAACCTGCAACCAATCCCTAATCCCAGACATCATATCCACCAACCCACATCAGAAAGATGTACGCCATCCTCTCAGTAGAGGACCACTTAGCTGAACTGGATGTTGGGGTGGTCAATGACCCAACCCCCCAGAGCTGCCACTCTACATGCCACCTAATGTACCAAAAGCTTCCTGGGCTTTGTTTATCGCAATAGGGCACCGACATGCCTCACCAGCAGTGGTGACCAAATTAGGGTTGAATCTGACAATGAGGCAATCAGTTCATTGATGTCAGGGGTTCAGGAGCAGAGTCACAGGAGAGGGAGGAAGTGGAGAGCGAGGGGGAAGAGTCCGAAGGAAATGTCAGCGAGGACAGCAGTCCGAGGTCTCTGAGTCTCTCCAGTGACTCGGAAGATTCACAGAAAGGGGCCCCCATAGTCAGGGCAAGGGGAGTGCCCAGGGGGGCACCTCGAGAAGAAGGGGCCAGAGGGGACTCAGAGAGTAGCAGCTGGAAATCCGGACCAGCGTCCCCCCCAGAGCGCAGTAGGGGGGAGGAGTCCCAGGCATCGGGATCAGGGGGCGCGCGGGCAGCGGGAGAACGTGAGGCAGGAGGGACCACACCCTCGTCAGGGAGCGAGGAAACGGTCATCAGGAAAGTTAAACGCGCGCGCGCGCCAAGTTCAAATGTACAGGAGGGCGGCAAGGTGGGCAGCCCGGGTAGGGAGCCAGGTCCTAAAGCCCGCCGAAGAGAGGGGGAGGAGTCAGAGGGGTCAACGTCTGCCTCAGAAGAGTCCAGGAGGGAGGAGACCCCAGGGGGTGGTAGGACCCAGAGGAAGAGAGAGAGAAGGAAGAGGTGGAGTAAGATTAGAGTCTTAAACTGGTGCGCAGGGGGCGGAGACTCAGACGGAGCTTCGCCGGTCTAGAGTCCAGATGTAGAGCTGGGACGCTGAGGCTTTGAAATGGAAACTATTCTTCAATAAAGACTTTGATATGTTACTACCGGCTAGCGTTGGTCCTTGGTGAGCTGGGACCCAGAGCCAGCCCTGACAGTAAGCTCCGTCTCCAAAATTTTGGCACCAAGAACCTCGCCACGTGAGTCGACGCAGCGAGGGAAGAAGAGGGGTGTTTCCAGAGCTCACAAAACTCAGGCAAGATGACTACAGAAGAGCAACTAACAGCCCTGCAAGAAGCGGTGACACAACTCAGCACCGAGGTACTTGCATCCAGGAAAAGAGAGGAGGAAATGGTTAACGCCTGCCGGGATCTCCAAGTCAGGTTGGACGTGCTTTCTAAACAGGGGCAACCGGGACCCAGAGCAGAGGGCATTGGCTTGGGGAGAAGGGGAGGCAGCCTTGTATCTCATTTTGACGGGAGTCTACAGCAGTACCCCAACTTCAGAGCAGACCTGCTGTTTGCGCTGGATCTGCTTGACAAAGACTTTAGAGATGAAAGAGAGAAAGTGGGGTTTATCTTGTCCCATTTGCATGGGGAGGCCAAAACGTGGCTGAGGAATTTGTGGAGAGATAATGATCCGGCGCTCCAAGATGCGAAGGCTTTCATTAAAGCAATGGATTCGTGTTTTTTATCAAAGATAGACATCGACATTGCACGGAGGGACATACATGGACTTAAACAGGGCAAAGCCAGCGTGAGGCAATACCATGCACGCTTTTTCGGACTAGTTCATGCACTGGGATGGCAAAAAGATTCTGAGCCAGTGAGAGACCTCTTCTGGGAGGGCTTGAATGCAGATGTAAAAGCGGAGATTGGAAGGGGGGAGAGGCCAAGGAGCACCCAGCAAGTAGTCCAGAGGGCTCTGGAAATCGGGGTGCATCTGGAGGAACGTCCTTGCAACAGGGAAGAAGGACGTTGGGGAAGGGCACCAGCCAGAACACCTCCCTTCTCTCCCAGAGAAGCAGCGCGTGCGCACTCCACACCCTCGCAGGGAGGGGGAGAAGAACCGATGGAGATCAGAGGTGCCAGGGCTCAGTCAGCTACCAGAGCCCTAACACCGGGAGCAGCCAAAACGAAGCCTCCTAGAGGGAACAGGAAGTGCTACATCTGCGAGAGTGCTCAACACATGGCGAAAGAGTGTCCCCAGAGGCTCCACAAGCACACTGCAGCCTCGGCAACAGTCACAGAAGCAACTCAATTGAAAACACAGCAACAGTTAAACGACGGAGTCTGGCTGGAGGAAGAGGCACTGGGGTCCAGCCAGACAAGTCAATGAAGCAATCCCCAGCGCTTTTGCAACCCACAGACCCCCTCCCACCCAAACCAGTGGTGCAGCTTACAGGGTCTCTCCAACTGCCCAATGGACGCACTCTGGAGGTGCCGATCACCATTGACTCCGGCAGTAACGCTGACTTTATAGGACTGGAATTCATTCAGCAGCACAATATACCACTGCTACCAGCCACACTGCCCCTGAACGTGGTCACGGTGGATGGCAGAGACTTGTTAGGGGGGCAGGTGGTGCAACAAACGCAGCCGATGGTGATGCGGATTGGAAATCACCAAGAAGTCATCAGCTTCAATGTCACCCACCTGTCGGACACGCCAGTAGTCTTGGGCATGAGTTGGCTGCACAGGCACAGCCCAGCATTGGCGTGGTACCAGCGCCAACTGACCTTCGGCTCCTCCTATTGCGCGGAACATTGCATCCTTCCTAGCCCGGAAGAAGGAGGGGACGACCCGCAGCTACAATTAGGCACGCTGCAAGCAGTGCCGCGGAAGTACGCAGCGTTTTTGGAAGTTTTCTGCGAGACGGAAGCGGACAAGCTGCCTCCCCACAGGCCCTATGACTGCAAGATTGACCTCCTGCCAGGAGCGACGCTGCCAGCCGGGAAACTGTATTCCATGTCTGAGGACGAGCTGCAGGAGCTCAAGGAGTTCATAGACCTCAACTTGAAGCGCGGTTTCATCCGGGAGTCGAAGGCAGCGGGGGGCAGTCCTGTATTCTTTGTGAAGAAAAAGGACACGCCCCAAAAGAGGCTTGTAGTTGATTTCAGGCTCTTAAATTCCAAGACCAAGCCCACGGCCTTTCCCATGCCCAAAATAGATGACCTGCTGGCAACGGTGAGGAAAGGACGCGTTTTTACAAAATTGGATCTGCGAGGGGCGTACAACCTGATTCGCATACGGGAAGGAGACGAGTGGAAGACTGCCATGTTCACGCCCCTGGGCACATATGAATACAGAGTTATGCCCTTCGGTTTACAAAATGGCGCTCACTGTTTTCAAGCCTTCATGCATCACGTCCTGGCGGGTCTCCTCTACAAGAAATGCGTCTGCTTCTTGGACGACATCCTGATATTCTCAGAATCTGAGGAGACCCACGAAGGAGACGTCAAGGAAGTTCTGCAGAGACTGCAGGAGCATCGGCTGTACGCCAAGCTGGAGAAGTGCCAGTTCGACAGGAAGGAGGTGGATTTCCTGGGCTACAAGCTGTCGGACAAGGGGCTCGCCATGGACAGCGCCAAGGTTCGCGCAGTGTTGGACTGGAAGAGCCCGCGCAATTGGAAGGAGGTCCAGCGGTTTGTGGGGTTCGCCAACTTTTACCGCAAGTTCATCAAGGGGTTCGCGATGCAGACGGCGGCCATTACCGACACGCTCAGCTCCAAGAAGAAGAAGTTCATCTGGACGGAGCAAGCGGAGCAGTCCTTCCAGAACCTTAAGAGTCTCTTCTCATCCGAAGGGCAGCTACTGCATGTGAATCCCAGCAAACCGATGAGGGTTGAAACAGACGCCTCAGACAGAGCCGTGGGCGCCGTACTGTTGCAGAAGGACCCGCATGGGGACTGGAGACCGTGTGCCTTCTACTCTAGGAAGCTCAGCAAGTCGGAGCAGAACTACACCATCTGGGACAGGGAGTTGCTGGCCATTCATGCAGCATTCAAGGCGTGGCGGCACTTCCTCGTCGGGGCCAAACACACAGTGCAGGTTCGCACGGATCATAAGAACCTGGAGTACTGGCGCACGGCAAGGTTCCTGAACCAGCGGCACATCAGATGGGCGGAATTCTTTGCGGATTTCGACTTCCGGATAGAATACATCCCAGGCGACAACAACATCATGGCGGATGCACTGTCCAGAAAGCCGCAATACCTCGAAGAGGCGGCACCAGCAGCGGCCAAACACATTTTCGCTCCGAAAGCGTGGGCGTGCGCTTCAGCAACCGTGGACCTGGAGGCGGTCCGTCGAGCACTGCAGGAGGACCCCTTCGCACAAGCCAAGATGGAGGAGGTGCACAAGGGCACGGTGAAGGACGACGAGTTCCAAGTACGGGACGGATTGCTCATCCGCAGAGGAGCACTCTATGTACCGGGAGACGACCTCCGTGCAAAAGTACTGCAGCAGTTGCACGACGCACCCACCGCCGGGCACTTTGGCAAGGAGAAGACGGCAGAACTAGTTGCCAGAGATTTTTGGTGGCCCAAGATGCGGGGGGAAGTCGCGGAGTACGTCTCGAGGTGCGACACCTGCCAAAGGGCCAAGTCAGTGCACAAACCTCCGGCGGGACTGCTCGAACCGCTGCAGACCCCGAGCGAACCCTGGGAGAGGGTGGCCCTGGACTTTGTCACGGATTTACCCAGCTCAAGGGGTAAAACAGCAGTGCTAGTGGTGGTGGACATGTTCACTAAAATGGCCCACTTCATTCCATGCGCGAAGGTGGCCACGGCAGAACAGACTGCCAAACTGTTCATAGACCACGTCTTCAGGGTGCACGGTCTGCCACGGTCTATCTTGTCCGACAGGGGGCGCCAGTTCATTTCGAACTTCTGGCAGAAGCTGATGGGTTTCCTGAACGTCAAGATCAACCTAGCGTCGGCGAGACACCCGCAGACCAACGGCCAAGCGGAGCGCGTCAACGCCATCATGCAGCAGTACCTGAGATGCTATGCAAATCAGCAGCCGACAACCTGGGTGGACTACCTGCCGCTCGCTGAGTTCGCCTACAACAACACGAAGCACGTGTCCACGGGGGTGACACCGTTCTTCGCCAACAACGGGAGGCATCCCAGAACCTTCCCGGGATTAGAGAGACTGGGGGAGGGAGAGCCACAGGCAGCGGAAGTCTTGGCGGCAGAATTGCAGGAGGTTCACGAACAGCTTAGGAGGCAGTTAGAGCTTGCAAAGCACGCATACAAACTGCAGGCTGACAAGCACAGAAGGGTTGGGGAGGACATAAAGGTGGGAGACTGGGTGTGGTTAGCGGCCCACGCAGTGCCGACCAGATCACTAGCTAAGAAGAAACTCGGACATAAGCAGCTAGGACCTTACCAAGTTGAAGCACGGATCAATCCGGTGGCTTTCCGGTTGACACTTCCGGAGGGATCCAGAATGCACCCAGTATTCCATAGGTCGGTGCTCACGCCCTACAAAGCACCTCACCGATTTCAGGCGCAGGACATGGCACCAGACCCGTATGGGGAGACCCCCCCAAGGAGGGAGTCGCCAAGAAGGGAACCCATCAACCAGGTCACAGAGATTTTAGACTCGAGATGGGGGGAAGAGGGAGTAGAATACTTTCTCGCCAGTGAAGGTACCCCGGCCAGCGCCAACCGTTGGGTGCCGGACTATGCCCTGAACGAGCCTCTTCTCAAGGAGGAGTTTCATGCCTTGTTCCCACACAGGCCCATGCCAGCCGAGTATTTCGACGACTGGCTTTTCACACCCACGCTTTCAACCAGCACCTTCCAGGGGTTCACCTCGGACGAGGAACCAGCAACGGAAACACGTTCTCCGGAGGGCTCGCCCTCGGGGTTTGCCTCAGACCGCTCGTTTTGGTGGGACGATCGAGGAGAGGAGCGGTGGAGCAGGAGGTGGCTGAGGGGTCCTTGGCAGGCAAAGGACCCAGAGGAGACGGAGGGTGAGATGGACATGGACATGCTGGGGGAGGACGTTGGGTTCGAGCATGGCGGCACGGAGATGGAAGCAGAGGAGATCGAGGTCGGCGAAGACAAGGAGGACGAGCCGGACTTATCCGGATGGATGCACGCCACGGGGGACGAACTGTATCCGCCATTCACCCCCACAACGACGGAGCACCCAGCACCCCCGCCGGAGGAGGGGGAGGGGGGAACGGGGGGCTTCGAGGGGGGGATGGATGTCAGGGGTTCAGGAGCAGAGTCACAGGAGAGGGAGGAAGTGGAGAGCGAGGGGGAAGAGTCCGAAGGAAATGTCAGCGAGGACAGCAGTCCGAGGTCTCTGAGTCTCTCCAGTGACTCGGAAGATTCACAGAAAGGGGCCCCCATAGTCAGGGCAAGGGGAGTGCCCAGGGGGGCACCTCGAGAAGAAGGGGCCAGAGGGGACTCAGAGAGTAGCAGCTGGAAATCCGGACCAGCGTCCCCCCCAGAGCGCAGTAGGGGGGAGGAGTCCCAGGCATCGGGATCAGGGGGCGCGCGGGCAGCGGGAGAACGTGAGGCAGGAGGGACCACACCCTCGTCAGGGAGCGAGGAAAGGGTCATCAGGAAAGTTAAACGCGCGCGCGCGCCAAGTTCAAATGTACAGGAGGGCAGCAAGGTGGGCAGCCCGGGTAGGGAGCCAGGTCCTAAAGCCCGCCGAAGAGAGGGGGAGGAGTCAGAGGGGTCAACGTCTGCCTCAGAAGAGTCCAGGAGGGAGGAGACCCCAGGGGGTAGTAGGACCCAGAGGAAGAGAGAGAGAAGGAAGAGGTGGAGTAAGATTAGAGTCTTAAACTGGTGCGCAGGGGGCGGAGACTCAGACGGAGCTTCGCTGGTCTAGAGTCCAGATGTAGAGCTGGGACGCTGAGGCTTTGAAATGGAAACTATTCTTCAATAAAGACTTTGATATGTTACTACCGGCTAGCGTTGGTCCTTGGTGAGCTGGGACCCGGAGCCAGCCCTGACAATTGAAATCATTGTAAATGTCCCACATTGGCCTTTCCGATAGGCCAAGTCTATGTGCACCACAACGTCTCCTGAAAGCAAAAGAAGGTAACAAAGCCAGGTCAGATATACCATGAACAATCACAAGGTCTTACGAATATATCCCTTAAAAGTATCAGACTTCCACCGCCCCAAGTCCTTCATCCATTTAGCTGAGAGTCCCAAATGTAGTGGCAGCCCCAATCCGAAAGGCAAATTCAGCTGGGGGTGAACCACAGGCAGCAATCGCCCTTCGCATAGCGGCATGAACTGATGCTGTGCAAGGCGGGAGCCATGCAAATGTATGAGGAATGGGCCTGAGACGGTTGATCTCACGTACATGAAATGTCTAGTGCTCTTTACTGGGCATGGCCCATTGTGACTAGTTGCTTGGAGCTGAATAAGGGTCCCCTTTCCCTGCTGATCAGTTTTGGAACATCGGACATGCAGGACTAAATTGGATCTGGACAAGGTAAGGTCTCTCAATAAACTTCCCCAGGCAGCGGAATCTTGTTGGCCCTCACAAACCACTTCGCCAAAGCGCAGAGCGCCAAAGGAGGCGATGGAGTATGCAGCCAAAAAATAAGCGGGCCTTGTACTTAGACCAACAGATATCTCTTTATTTTTATTGTTGTTGTTGTTGTTATTTCGATTTGGCATAGACTGTCATAAGTTATGGGCCTTCTACCATCACTGCTGGGAGGCTGCAGCCCGTGCTAGCCCCCCAGTGCCCTTCACACTAAGAAATCCACACAAGGGTCTATGGAGCCTTACAGAAGGAGGAGATTGCAGCTGACTGGATGTTTAAGAGTCTTTGCTGTGTGACCCAGCTCCCTCAAATGTACCAAGTATTGCAGAACTTCAGCCTTGGTAGGGAGTGTGTCAAGCCTAGCATTTTTTAATTTGCCTTGTTGTTGTTGTTTAGTCGCCTGAACCTCTACCATCTGCGCCTCTGCCGCTGCTGGTGGTGCCTCTGCCACCTGAATCTCTACCACCTGCGCCTCTGCAGCTGCTGCTGGTGCTTTCACCACCTGCCTCCGTCATCTGTGCCTCTACCACCTGCAACTCTGCGGCTGCCTCTGCCGCCTGAGCCTCTGATGCCCCCGTCGCCTGAACCTCTACCACCTGTGCCTCTGCTGTTGCCACTGGTGCCTCCACCACCTGAGCCGCTGCCACTGGTGCCTCCGCCGCCAGAGCCTCTATCACCTGGGCCTCTGCTTCTGCCGCTGTTACCTCTGCCGCCTGAATCTCTACCACCTGTGCCTCTGCCACTGGTGCCTCCACCGCCTGAATCTGAAACCTGCGCCTCTGCAGCTGCTGCTGGTGCTTTCACCACCAGAGTCTCTTCTGCTGCCACTAGTGCCTCCAACTCCTGAGACTCTGCCACATCAGGCCTCTGCTGCTCACGCTTGTGCCTCCTCTGCCTGAGCCTCTTCAGCTGCCACTAGTGCCTCCTCTACCTGAGACTCTAGCACCTGTTCCTCTGCCACTGGTGCCTTGAATTGAAATAAGCCCAATGAAAGGTTATTTGTCTTCTTTTTATGCAGATGGAAGCCAAAACACCTCTTTTGCTTTGTGATTCTGGTGTTAATTCATTAGATATCCATATCTGATCAATTCTGGACATTGATTGGTTTGCCTCTCAATAGAATATTTGGATCAAAAGATAATAATAATGGGAGATATGAATGCAGTAGTGTCAATGGAAATGGACAGATTAAGAGTAACAGGAAAAGCAAAGGAAGGGAAGTTACCAAAAACATTTTTCTCAATGGTAGAGAACTGCAATTTAATTGACATTTGGAGACTAAGGCACCCATTAGAAAAACAATTCATCTTCCATTGAGAAGCAAACCAATCAATGTCCAGAATTGATCAGATATGGATATCTAATGAATTAACACCAGGAATATCAAAGATTGAAATCCAACCTAAGGTAATTTCGGACCATAATGCGATTAAATGTATATTAAAAGGTGTCAGGGGTTCAGGAGCAGAGGCACAGGATAGGGAGGAAATGGAGAGCGAGGGGGAGGAGTCCGAAGGAAATGTCAGCGATGACAGCGGTCCGAGGTCTCTGAGTCTTTCCAGTGAATCGGAGGATTCACAAAAGGGGGCTCCCATGGTCAGGGCAAGGGGAGTGCCCAGGGGGGCACTTCAGGAAGAAGGGGCCATAGGAGACTCAGAGAGCAGCAGTTGGAAATCCGGACCAGCGTCCACACCAGAGTGCAGTAGGGGGGAGGAGTCCCAGGCATCGGGATCAGGCGGCGCGATACCAGCGGGAGAACAGGAGGCAGTATTGACCACGCCTCCGTCAGGGAGCGAGGAAACGGTCAAGAGGAAGGTTAAACGCGCGCGCCAAGTTCAAATATACAGGAGGGCAGCACAGTTGGCAGCCCGGGTAGGCAGCCAGATCCTAAAGCCCGCCGAAGAGAGCGGGAGGAGTCAGGGGGGTCAACGTCTGCGTCGGAAGAGTCCAGGAAGGAGGAGACCCCGGGGGGTAGCAGGACCCAGAGGAGAAAGGAGAGAAGGAAGAGGTGGAGTAAGATTAGAGTCTTAAACTGGTGTACAGGGGGTGGGGTTTCAGATGGAGCTTCGCCGGTCTAGACCCTAGACGTAGAGCTGGGGCGCTGAGGCTTGGAAATGGAAACTATACTTCAATAAAGACATTACTACCGGCTAGCGTTGGTCCTCTGTGAGCTGGGACCAGGAGCCAGCTCTGACAGTGACTTTTCCTTTATTGGCCACTAGCTGGCAGCAAATTAGCTTCCCTGTACTAAAATAAAACAACAGGCTGCAATGCACAGAATGTCCTCAAAGTGGCAGCAGTTAACAGTCTAAAGTATTTCTTTATAATTAAATCAGGGAGGCTGCAATGCTCAGAACGGCCACTAGATGGCCTGCGTGAGCAATTTAAGCCTGGAAAATGGCGTTCCCGCCAAAACGCAGCAGGGAAAGGCAGCTGAACACAATGGGCCTGCACCCAGGCCCAAGTTAGGCCGCGCCTGCCTCCCTGCAGCCCCGCAAGACACCAGGCCTCCCCGCTTCGCAGGGAGGGCCACCAAGGACAAAGGAAGGCCGAAACCGGCCTCGGAAATCGGCGGGGGGGGGGGCTCGGGAAAGCCTAAGAAGGCCCAGCAGGGCTGGAGGCACCCCCCGCTGTGGCGCGGCACCAGGCGCTGCCGAAAAAAGGCCCTTCGTCCAACCAGGAGCCAGGCCTAGGCAGCTGCGCCCCTGCGGCTGGGCGCACTTCGCAGAGGCCTAGTGCCTCCGAACGTTAAGGTAAGCTACAGTGGGGGGGGGGGGAAGGGGAAAATTAAAGGACTAAGGGGGGTGGGAATGAAGGGTAAAAATTTTAGAAGGAGAGAGGGAAAATTAAAATAAAATTAATAATTATTACACAGAGGAAACTTAATCAAAGGACAAAATTAAGAATTAAATAGAGCTAACGCAATTAAAGCAGGCCAAAGACACAAGGATAATGGGTAATTAGTAGAAAAATACAACCATCTCCCTTCGCTGTGATCAATCCGATGCATGGGCGAAAAGAGGAAGCCCTAGCCTCGTGCAAGGAGAACACGCTTTGTGAGTGAATGAACACCGAAAGAACAATCCAAGCTTTCTATTGCGATGGAACCAAAACACCTAAGCTTTATTTGGTCTCATTACACACACTTTGTGATTTCTGGGTCAATGTGCATTCTAACCCCCAAAAGGCCAATTTGAAATCAGCCCAATCAGAGCGTTATCATATTCTTTTTATGCAGATAGAGTCCAAAACACCTTTTTTGTTTGGTTGGGGCTGATTCTGGTGCACACCCAAAAAACACCATGCAAATTGAAATAAGCACAATCAAAGCTTATTCCTCTTCTTTCTACGCACATGGAAGCGAAAAGGCAGTGTTGTGTTAGATTGGTCTCATTACATACACTGTGCGATTTCTGGATCAATGTCCATTTACACCAAAGAACACGACATGAAATACGCGACAGCCAAGATTCTTCTTTCTATGTAGATGGAAGCCAAAACAACCTGTTTTGCTTTGTTTTGGCTTACTACACCTCGCTTTGCTGTTTTTGGGTGAATGAACACCGAAAGAACAATTAAAGCTTATTCGTCTTCTTTCTATTGAGACGGAACCAAAACACCTATTCTTGATTTGGACTGATAACAAACATTTAGCATCTGCGATTTCGGGGTGAATGTGCATTCTAACCCCAAAACCAACAATTGGAAATAAGCCCAATCAGAGCTTTATCATGACAAACATTTCACTCTGCGATTTTTGGGTGAATGTGCATTGTAACCCCGAAAACACCAATTTGAAATAAGCTCAATCAAAGCCTATTCGTCTTCCTTTTATGTAGATGGAACCCAAAACACCTTTTTGCTTGGGTTGGGGGCGATTCTGGTGCACACCCAGAAAACACCATGAGAATTGAAATAAGCCCTGTGAAAGCTTATTCGTCTTCTTTCTATGCATATGGAAGCGAAAAGACGGTGTTTTCTTATGTTGGTCTCATTACATACACTTTGCGATTTCTGGGTCAATGTGCATTAACACCAAAGAACACGACATGAAATAGGCGAAATCCAAGATTCTTCTTTCTATGTAGCTGGAACCCAAAACAACCTGTTTGGCTTTGTTTAAGCTTATTACGCTTCGCTTTGCTATTTGTGAGTGAATGAACACCGAAAGAATAATCCAAGCTTTCTTTTGCGATGGAACCAAAACACCTATGCTGATAACACCTATGCTGATAACAAACATGTCACTGCGATTTTGGGGTGAATGTGCATTCTAACCCCAAAAACATCAATTTGAAACCAGCCCAATCAGAGGGTTATCATCTTCTTTTTATGTAGATGGAACCCAAAATACCTTTTGGCTTTGGTTGGGGGTGATGCTGGTGCACACCCAAAAAAACCCCATACGAATTGAAATAAGCACAATTAAAGCTTATTCGTATTCTTTCTACTCATATGGATGGGAAAAGACGGTGTTTTGATATTTTGGTTTCAATACACACACTTTGCGATTTCTGGTTCAATGTGCTTTAACACCAAAGAACACGACATGAAATAAGCGATATCCAAGATTCTTCTTTCTATGTAGCTGGAACCCAAAAGAAACTCTTTTGCCTAGTTTAGACTTATTAAACTTCGTTATGCTATTTGTGGCTGAATGAACACCGAAAGAAAAATCAAAGCTTATTTGTCCTCTTTCTATTGAGATTGACCCAAAACACCTATGCTTGATTTGGGCTGATAACAAACATGTCACTGCGTTTTTTGGGTGAATGTGCATTCTAACCCCTAAAATACCAATTTGAAATAAGCCCAATCTGAGCTTTATCATCTTTTTTTAGTGCAGATGGAACCCACAAGGCCTTTTTGCTTTGGTTGGGTTGATTCTGGTGAACACCCAAAAAACAACACGAATTGAAATAAGCCCAATCAAAGCTTATTCGTCTTCTTTCTATGCATAGGGAAGCAAAAAGACGCTGTTTTGTTATTTTGGTCTCATTACATAAACTTGGCGTTTTCTGGCTGAATGTGCATTAACACCAAAGAACCCAAATTGAAATGAGCGAAATCCAAGATTCTTCTTTCTATGTAGTTGGAACCCAAAAGAAACTCTTTTGCCTAGTTTAGACTTATTAAACTTCGCTTTGCTATTTGTGAGTGAATGAACACCGAAAGAACAATCCTTGCTTATTCGTCCTCTTTCTATTGAGATGGAACCAAAACACCTATGCTTGATTTGGGCTGATAACAAACATGTCACTGCAATTTTTGGGTGAATGTGCATTCTAACCCCAAAAACACCAATTTGAAATACGCCCAATCAGAGCGTTATCATCTTCTTTTTATGAAGATGGAACCCAAAACACCTTTTTGCTTTGGTTGGGGATGATTCTGGTGCACACCCAAAAAACACCATGCGAATTCAAATAAGCACAATTAAAGCTTATTCGTCTTCTTTCTACTCATAGGGAAGCGAAAAGACGGTGTTTTGTTATGTTGGTTTCAGTACATACACTGTGCGATTTCTGAGTCAATGTGCATTTTCACCAAATACCACGACTTGAAATAAGCGAAAGCCATGATTCTTCTTTCGATGTAGATGGACCGCAAAAGAACCTGTTTTGCTTTGTTTTGGCTGATTAAACTTCGCTTTGCTATTTGTGGGTGAATGAACAACGAAAGAACAATCAAAGCTTATTCGTCCTCTTTTTATTGAGATGGAACCCAGACACCTATGTTTAATTTGGGCTCATGACAAACATTTCACTCTGCGATTTTTCGGTAAATGTGCATTGTAACCCCGAAAACACCAATTTGAAATAAGCTCAAGCAAAGCCTATTCGTCTTCCTTTTATGTAGATGGAACCCAAAACACCTTTTTGCTTGGGTTGGGGGCGATTCTGGTGCACACCCAGAAAACACCATGAGAATTGAAATAAGCCCTGTGAAAGCTTATTCGTCTTCTTTCTATGCATATGGAAGCGAAAAGACGGTGTTTTCTTATGTTGGTCTCATTACATACTGTCAGGGGTTCAGGAGCAGAGTCACAGGAGAGGGAAGAAACGGAGAGCGAGGGGGAGGAGTCGGAAGGAAATGTCAGCGGCGACAGTAGTCCGAGGTCTCTGAGTCTCTCCAGTGACTCGGAGGATTCACAGAAAGGGGCCCCCATGGTCAGGGCAAGGGGGACACCTCGGGAAGAAGGGGCCAGAGGGGACTCAGAGAGTAACAGCTGGAAATCCGGACCAGCTTCCCCCCCAGAGTGCAGTAGGGGGGAGGAGTCCAAGGCATCGGGATCAGGGAGCGCGCAGGCAGAGGGAGAGCGTGAAGCAGGAGTGGCCACACCCTCGTCAGGGAGCGAGGAAACGGTCATCAGGAAAGTTAAACGCGCGCGCGCGCCAAGTTCAAATGTACAGGAGGGCGGCAAGGTGGGCAGCCCGGGTAGGGAGCCAGGTCCTAAAGCACGCCGAAGAGAGGGGGAGGAGTCAGAGGGGTCCAGCTCTGCGTCAGAAGAGTCCAGGAGGGAAGAGACCCCGGGGGGTAGTAAGACCCAGAGGAAGAGAGAGAGAAGGAGGAGGTGGAGTAAGATTAGAGTTTTAAGCTGGTGCACAGGGGGCGGAGATCCAGATAGAGCTTCGCCGGTCTAAAGCTCAGACGTAGAGCTGGGACGCTGAGATTTGTAAATGGAGACTATTCTTCAATAAAGACTTTGATACTGTACTACCGGCTAGCGTTGGTCCTTGGTGAGCTGGGACCCGGAGCCAGCTCTGACAGTAAGCTCTATCTCAATTCTTAAAGTTTTGGCACCAAGAACCTCGCCACGTGAGTTGACGCAGCGAGGGCAGAGGAGGGGTGCTTCAAGAGCTCACAGAACTCAGGCAAGATGACGACGGAAGAGCAGATATCCGCCCTGCAAGAAGCTGTGACACGACTCAGCACGGAGGTAATTGCATCCAGAAAAAGAGAGGAGGAAATGAGTAGCGCCTACCGGGATCTCCAAGTAAGATTGGACGTGATTTCCAAACAGGGGCCACCTGGATCCAAAGCAGAGGGCATTGGATTGGGAAAGAGGGGAGGCAGCCTTGTATCCCATTTTGACGGGAGTTTACAGCAGTACCCCAACTTTAGAGCAGACCTGTTGTTTGCGCTGGATCTGCTTGACAAAGACTTTAGAGATGAAAGAGAGAAAGTGGGGTTTATCCTATCCCATTTGCATGGTGAAGCCAAAACGTGGCTGAGAAATTTATGGAGGGACAATGATCCGGCGCTCCAAGACGCGAAGGCTTTCATTAAAGCTATGGACTCGTGTTTTTTATCAAAGATAGACGTTGATATTGCCAGGAGAGACATACATGGACTTAAGCAAGGCAAAGCCAGCGTGCGTCAGTACCATACGCGTTTCTTCGCACTGGTTCATGCACTGGGATGGGACAAAGCTTCTGCGCCAGTGAGAGATCTCTTTTGGGAGGGCTTGAATACAGAAGTAAAAGCCGAGATTGGAAGGGGGGAGAGGCCAAGGAGCACCCAGGAAGTGGTCCAGAGGGCTCTGGAGATCGGGGTGCATCTGGAGGAACGTCCTTGCAACAGAGAAGAAGGACGTTGGGGAAGGGCACCAGCCAGAGCACCTCCCTTCTATCCCAAAGAAGCAGCGCGTGCGCAGTCCACGCCCTCGCAGGGAGGGGGAGAGGAACCGATGGAGCTCGGAGGTGCCAGGGCTCAGTCAGCTACCAGAGCCCTGACGCCGGGAGCAGTCAAGACGAAGCCTCCTAGAGGGAACAGGAAGTGCTACATCTGCGACAGTGCTCAACACATGGCGAAAGAGTGTCCCCAGAGGCTCCACAAGCACACTGCAGCATCAGCAACAGTGACAGAAGCAACGCAGCAGGGAAACGACAGAGTCTGGCTGGAGGAAGAGGTACTGGGGTCCAGCCAGACAAATCAATGAAACAATCCCCAGGGATTTTGCAGCCCACAGACCCCCTCCCACCCAAACCAGTGGTGCAGCTTACAGCGTCTCTCCAACTGCCCAACGGAAGCACTCTGGAAGTGCCGATCACCATTGACTCCGGCAGCAACGCCGACTTTATAGGACTGGATTTTATTCAGCAGCACAATATACCACTGCTGCCAGCCACACTGCCCCTGAAGGTTGTCACAGTGGATGGCAGGGACTTGCTAGGGGGGCAAGTGGTGCAACAAACGCAACCAATGGTGATGCGGATTGGAAATCACCAAGAGGTCATCAGCTTCAACGTCACCAAACTGTCAGGCACGCCGGTAGTCTTGGGCATGAGTTGGCTGCACAGGCACAGTCCAGCATTGGCGTGGTACCAACGCCAATTGACCTTCGGTTCCTCCTATTGCGCGGAACATTGCATTCTTCGTAGCCAAGAAGACGGAGGGGAAGACACGCAGCTACAATTGAGCACGCTGCAAGCAGTGCCACGCAAGTACGCAGCGTTTTTGGAGGTTTTCTGCGAGAAGGAAGCAGACAAGCTGCCTCCCCACAGGCCCTATGACTGCCAGATTGACCTCCTGCCAGGGGCGACGCTGCCAGCCGGGAAACTGTATTCCATGTCTGAAGACGAGCTGCAGGAGCTCAAGGAGTTCATAGACCTCAACTTAAAGCGCGGTTTCATCCGGGAGTCGAAAGCAGCGGGGGGCAGTCCTGTATTCTTTGTGAAGAAAAAGGACACGCCCCAAAAAAGACTTGTAGTGGATTTCAGGCTCTTAAATTCAAAGACCAAGCCCACAGCCTTTCCAATGCCCAAAATAGATGACCTGCTTGCAACGGTGAGGAAAGGACGCGTTTTTACAAAGTTGGATCTGAGAGGGGCGTACAACCTGATCCGCATACGGGAGGGGGACGAGTGGAAGACTGCCATGTTCACGCCCCTGGGCACATATGAATATAGAGTTATGCCCTTCGGTTTACAAAATGGCGCCCACTGTTTTCAAGCGTTCATGCATCACGTCCTGGCGGGTCTTCTCTACAAGAAATGCGTCTGCTTCTTGGACGACATCCTGATATTCTCAGAATCTGAGGAGACCCACGAGGGGGACGTCAAGGAGGTTCTGCAGCGACTGCAGGAGCATCGGCTGTACGCAAAGCTGGAGAAGTGCCAGTTCGACAGGAAGGAGGTGGATTTCCTGGGCTACAAGCTGTCGGACAAGGGGCTCGCCATGGACAGCGCCAAGGTTCGCGCGGTGTTGGATTGGAGCAGCCCGCGCAATCGGAAGGAGGTCCAGCGGTTTGTGGGGTTCGCCAACTTTTACCGCAAATTCATCAAGGGGTTCGCGATGCAGACAGCGGCCATTACCGACACGCTCAGCTCCAAGAAGAAGAAGTTCATCTGGACGGAGCAAGCGGAGCAGTCCTTCCAGAACCTCAAGCGTCTCTTCTCGTCCGAAGGGCAGCTACTGCATGTGAATCCCAGCAAACCGCTGAGAGTTGAGACGGACGCCTCAGACAGAGCCGTGGGCGCCGTACTGTTGCAGGAGGACCCGCATGGGGACTGGAGACCGTGTGCCTTCTACTCTAGGAAGCTCAGCAAGTCAGAGCAGAACTACACCATCTGGGACAGGGAGTTGCTGGCCATTCATGCAGCATTCAAGGCGTGGCGGCACTTCCTCATCGGGGCCAAACACACTGTGCAGGTTCGCACGGATCATAAGAACTTGGAGTACTGGCGCACGGCAAGGTTCCTGAACCAGCGGCACATCAGATGGGCGGAGTTCTTTGCGGATTTCGACTTCAGGATAGAATACATCCCAGGCGACAACAACATCATGGCAGATGCACTGTCCAGAAAGCCGCAATACCTCGAAGAAGCGGCGCCAGCAGCGGCCAAGCACATTTTCGCCCAGAAAGCGTGGGCGTGCGCTTCCGCAACCGTGGACCTGGAAGCGGTCCGTCGAGCACTGCAGGAGGACTCCTTCGCTCTAGCCAAGATGGAGGAGGTGCGCAAGGGCACGGTGAAAAACGACGAGTTCCAAATAAGGGACGGATTGCTCATCCGCAGAGGAGCACTCTATGTACCGGGAGATGAGCTCCGCGCGAAAGTACTGCAGCAGTTGCACGACGCGCCAACCGCCGGGCACTTCGGCAAGGAGAAGACGGCGGAACTCATTGCCAGAGATTTCTGGTGGCCCAAGATGAGGGGGGAAGTCGCGGAGTACGTCTCGAGGTGCGACACTTGCCAAAGGGCCAAGTCAGTGCACAAACCTCCGGCAGGACTGCTCGAACCGCTGCAGACCCCGAGCGAACCGTGGGAGAGGGTGGCACTGGACTTTGTCACGGATTTACCCAGCTCGAGGGGTAAAACGGCAGTGCTAGTGGTGGTGGACATGTTCACTAAAATGGCCCACTTCATTCCGTGCGCGAAGGTGGCCACGGCAGAACAGACCGCCAAACTGTTCATAGACCACGTCTTCAGGGTGCACGGACTGCCACGGTCTATCTTGTCCGACAGGGGGCGCCAGTTCATTTCGAGCTTCTGGCAGAAGCTGATGGGTTTCCTGAACGTCAAGATCAACCTAGCGTCGGCGAGACACCCGCAGACCAACGGACAAGCGGAGCGCGTCAACGCCATCATGCAGCAGTACCTGAGATGCTATGCAAATCAACAGCCGACGACATGGGTGGACTACCTGCCGCTCGCTGAGTTCGCTTACAACAACACGAAGCACGTGTCCACAGGGGTGACGCCGTTCTTCGCCAACAACGGGAGGCATCCCAGAACCTTCCCGGGATTAGAGAAACTGGGGGAGGGGGAGCCACAGGCAGCGGAAGTCTTGGCGGCGGAATTGCAGGAAGTCCACGATCAGCTTAGGAGGCAATTAGAGCTTGCAAAGCACGCATACAAACTGCAGGCTGACAAGCACAGGAGGGTTGGTGAAGACATACAGGTGGGAGACTGGGTGTGGTTAGCGGCCCACGCAGTGCCGACCAGATCTTTAGCTAAGAAGAAACTCGGACATAAGCAACTAGGACCTTACCGAGTTGAAGCACAGATCAATCCGGTGGCCTTCCGGTTGACACTTCCGGAAGGATCCAGAATGCACCCAGTATTCCATAGGTCGGTGCTCACGCCCTACAAGGCACCTCACCGATTTCAGGCGCAGGGCACGGCACCAGACCCGTATAGGGAGGCCCCCCCAAGGAGGGAGTCGCCAAGAAGAGAACCCATCAACCAGGTCACAGAGATTTTGGACTCGAGATGGGGGGAGGAGGGAGTAGAATATTTTCTCGCAAGGGAAGGTACCCCGGCCAGCGCCAACAGTTGGGTGCCGGACTATGCCCTGGACGAGCCTCTCCTCAAAGAGGAGTTTCATGCCTTGTTCCCACACAGGCCCATGCCAGCCGAGTATTTCGACGACTGGCTTTTCACACCCACGCTTTCTACCAGCACGTTCCAGGGATTCACATCGGACGAAGAACCAGCATTAGAAACACGTTCACCGGAGGGCTCGCCCTCGGGGTTTGCCTCAGACCGCTCGTTTTGGTGGGACAATCGAGGAGAGGAGAGGTGGCTGAGGGGCCCTTGGCAGGGAACGGACCCAGAGGGGAACGAGGGTGAGAGGGACATGGACGTGATGGGGGAGGACGTTGGGTTCGAGCATGGCGGCACGGAGATGGAAGCAGAGGAGAACGAGGTCGGCGAAGACATGGAGGACGAGCCGGATTTCTCTAACTGGATGCACGCCACGGGGGACGAACTGTATCCACCATTCACCCCCACAACGACGGAGCACCCAGCACCCCCGCCGGAGGAAGGGGAGGGGGGAAGGGGGGGCTTCGAGGGGGGGATGGATGTCAGGGGTTCAGGAGCAGAGTCACAGGAGAGGGAAGAAACGGAGAGCGAGGGGGAGGAGTCGGAAGGAAATGTCAGCGGCGACAGTAGTCCGAGGTCTCTGAGTCTCTCCAGTGACTCGGAGGATTCACAGAAAGGGGCCCCCATGGTCAGGGCAAGGGGGACACCTCGGGAAGAAGGGGCCAGAGGGGACTCAGAGAGTAACAGCTGGAAATCCGGACCAGCTTCCCCCCCAGAGTGCAGTAGGGGGGAGGAGTCCAAGGCATCGGGATCAGGGAGCGCGCAGGCAGAGGGAGAGCGTGAAGCAGGAGTGGCCACACCCTCGTCAGGGAGCGAGGAAACGGTCATCAGGAAAGTTAAACGCGCGCGCGCGCCAAGTTCAAATGTACAGGAGGGCGGCAAGGTGGGCAGCCCGGGTAGGGAGCCAGGTCCTAAAGCACGCCGAAGAGAGGGGGAGGAGTCAGAGGGGTCCAGCTCTGCGTCAGAAGAGTCCAGGAGGGAAGAGACCCCGGGGGGTAGTAAGACCCAGAGGAAGAGAGAGAGAAGGAGGAGGTGGAGTAAGATTAGAGTTTTAAGCTGGTGCACAGGGGGCGGAGATCCAGATAGAGCTTCGCCGGTCTAAAGCTCAGACGTAGAGCTGGGACGCTGAGATTTGTAAATGGAGACTATTCTTCAATAAAGACTTTGATACTGTACTACCGGCTAGCGTTGGTCCTTGGTGAGCTGGGACCCGGAGCCAGCTCTGACACATACACTTTGCGATTTCTGGGTCAATGTGCATTAACACCAAAGAACACGACATGAAATAGGCGAAATCCAAGATGCTTCTTTCTATGTAGCTGGAACCCAAAACAACCTGTTTGGCTTTGTTTAAGCTTATTATGCATCGCTCTGCTATTTGTGAGTGAATGAACACCGAAAGAATAATCCAAGCTTTCTTTTGCGATGGAACCAAAACACCTATGCTGTTATACCTATGCTGATAACAAACATGTCACTGCGATTTTTGGGTGAATGTGCATTCTAAGCCCAAAAACATCAATTTGAAATCAGCCCAATCAGAGCGTTATCATCTTCTTTTTATGTAGATAGAATCCAAAACACCTTTTTTGTTTGGTTGGGGGTGATTCTGATGCACACCCAAAAACACCATGCGAATTGAAATAAGCACAATTAAAGCTTATTCGTCTTCTTTCTTTTAGGCGGAACGGTCAAGGCAGACTGCGCTGGGACTCTCTTCGGAGACATGATGGCTACCAAAAAAGAGAAATATCAACATGAGAAAAGAAGTTAATGCACCCCAGATACCTGGCGATCACAAAATGAACCCAAATAAAACAGTAAGCTACTCAATTAAGGAGCATACAATTAAGCAGAAAGTGCCTTTTCCTTTATTGGCCACTAGCTGGCAGCAAATTAGCTTCCCTGTACTAAAATAAAACAACAGGCTGCAATGCACAGAATGTCCTCAAAGTGGCAGCAGTTAACAGTCTAAAGTATTTCTTTATAATTAAATCAGGGAGGCTGCAATGCTCAGAACGGCCACTAGATGGCCTGCGTGAGCAATTTAAGCCTGGAAAATGGCGTTCCCGCCAAAACGCAGCAGGGAAAGGCAGCTGAACACAATGGGCCTGCACCCAGGCCCAAGTTAGGCCGCGCCTGCCTCCCTACAGCCCCGCAAGACACCAGGCCTCCCCGCTTCGCAGGGAGGGCCACCAAGGACAAAGGAAGGCCGAAACCGGCCTCGGAAATCGGCGGGGGGGGGGCTCGGGAAAGCCTAAGAAGGCCCAGCAGGGCTGGAGGCACCCCCCGCTGCGGCGCGGCACCAGGCGCTGCCGAAAAAAGGCCCTTCGTCCAACCAGGAGCCAGGCTTAGGCAGCTGCGCCCCTGCGGCTGGGCGCACTTCGCAGAGGCCTAGTGCCTCCGAACGTTAAGGTAAGCTACAGTGGGGGGGGGAAAGGGGAAAATTAAAGGACTAAGGGGGGTGGGAATGAAGGGTAAAAATTTTAGAAGGAGAAAGGGAAAATTAAAATAAAATTAATAATTATTACACAGAGGAAACTTAATCAAAGGACAAAATTAAGAATTAAATAGAGCTAACGCAATTAAAGCAGGCCAAAGACACAAGGATAATGGGTAATTAGTAGAAAAATACAACCATCTCCCTTCGCTGTGATCAATCCGATGCATGGGCGAAAAGAGGAAGCCCTAGCCTCGTGCAAGGAGAACACGCTTTGTGAGTGAATGAACACCGAAAGAACAATCCAAGCTTTCTATTGCGATGGAACCAAAACACCTAAGCTTTATTTGGTCTCATTACACACACTTTGTGATTTCTGGGTCAATGTGCATTCTAACCCCCAAAAGGCCAATTTGAAATCAGCCCAATCAGAGCGTTATCATATTCTTTTTATGCAGATAGAGTCCAAAACACCTTTTTTGTTTGGTTGGGGCTGATTCTGGTGCACACCCAAAAAACACCATGCAAATTGAAATAAGCACAATCAAAGCTTATTCCTCTTCTTTCTACGCACATGGAAGCGAAAAGGCAGTGTTGTGTTAGATTGGTCTCATTACATACACTGTGCGATTTCTGGATCAATGTGCATTTACACCAAAGAACACGACATGAAATACGCGACAGCCAAGATTCTTCTTTCTATGTAGATGGAAGCCAAAACAACCTGTTTTGCTTTGTTTTGGCTTACTACACCTCGCTTTGCTGTTTTTGGGTGAATGAACACCGAAAGAACAATTAAAGCTTATTCGTCTTCTTTCTATTGAGACGGAACCAAAACACCTATTCTTGATTTGGACTGATAACAAACATTTAGCATCTGCGATTTCGGGGTGAATGTGCATTCTAACCCCAAAACCAACAATTGGAAATAAGCCCAATCAGAGCTTTATCATGACAAACATTTCACTCTGCGATTTTTGGGTGAATGTGCATTGTAACCCCGAAAACACCAATTTGAAATAAGCTCAATCAAAGCCTATTCGTCTTCCTTTTATGTAGATGGAACCCAAAACACCTTTTTGCTTGGGTTGGGGGCGATTCTGGTGCACACCCAGAAAACACCATGAGAATTGAAATAAGCCCTGTGAAAGCTTATTCGTCTTCTTTCTATGCATATGGAAGCGAAAAGACGGTGTTTTCTTATGTTGGTCTCATTACATACACTTTGCGATTTCTGGGTCAATGTGCATTAACACCAAAGAACACGACATGAAATAGGCGAAATCCAAGATTCTTCTTTCTATGCAGCTGGAACCCAAAACAACCTGTTTGGCTTTGTTTAAGCTTATTACGCTTCGCTTTGCTATTTGTGAGTGAATGAACACCGAAAGAATAATCCAAGCTTTCTTTTGCGATGGAACCAAAACACCTATGCTGATAACACCTATGCTGATAACAAACATGTCACTGCGATTTTGGGGTGAATGTGCATTCTAACCCCAAAAACATCAATTTGAAACCAGCCCAATCAGAGGGTTATCATCTTCTTTTTATGTAGATGGAACCCAAAATACCTTTTGGCTTTGGTTGGGGGTGATGCTGGTGCACACCCAAAAAAACCCCATACGAATTGAAATAAGCACAATTAAAGCTTATTCGTATTCTTTCTACTCATATGGATGGGAAAAGACGGTGTTTTGATATTTTGGTTTCAATACACACACTTTGCGATTTCTGGTTCAATGTGCTTTAACACCAAAGAACACGACATGAAATAAGCGATATCCAAGATTCTTCTTTCTATGTAGCTGGAACCCAAAAGAAACTCTTTTGCCTAGTTTAGACTTATTAAACTTCGTTATGCTATTTGTGGCTGAATGAACACCGAAAGAAAAATCAAAGCTTATTTGTCCTCTTTCTATTGAGATTGACCCAAAACACCTATGCTTGATTTGGGCTGATAACAAACATGTCACTGCGTTTTTTGGGTGAATGTGCATTCTAACCCCTAAAATACCAATTTGAAATAAGCCCAATCTGAGCTTTATCATCTTCTTTTTATGTAGATGGAAGCCAAAATAACTTTTTGCTTTGGTTGGGGGTGATTCTGGTGCACACCCAGAAAACACCATGAGAATTGAAATAAGCACAATTAAAGATTATTCGTCTTCTTTCTACTCATATGGAAGGGAAAAGACGGTGTTTTGATATTTTGGTCTCAATACACACACTTTGCGATTTCTGGTTCAATGTGCTTTAACACCAAAGAACACGACATGAAATAAGCGATATCCAAGATTCTTCTTTCTATGTAGCTGGAACCCAAAACAACCTGTTTGGCTTTGTTTAAGCTTATTACGCTTCGCTTTGCTATTTGTGAGTGAATGAACACCGAAAGAACAATCCTTGCTTATTCGTCCTCTTTCTATTGAGATGGAACCAAAACACCTATGCTTGATTAGGGCTGATAACAAACATGTCACTGCAATTTTTGGGTGAATGTGCATTCTAACCCCAAAAACACCAGTTTGAAATACGCCCAATTAGAGCGTTATCATCTTCTTTTTATGAAGATGGAACCCAAAACACCTTTTTGCTTTGGTTGGGGATGATTCTGGTGCACACCCAAAAAACACCCTGCGAATTCAAATAAGCACAATTAAAGCTTATTCGTCTTCTTTCTACTCATAGGGAAGCGAAAAGACGGTGTTTTGTTATGTTGGTTTCAGTACATACACTGTGCGATTTCTGAGTCAATGTGCATTTTCACCAAAGAACACGACTTGAAATAAGCGAAAGCCATGATTCTTCTTTCGATGTAGATGGACCGCAAAAGAACCTGTTTTGCTTTGTTTTGGCTGATTAAACTTCGCTTTGCTATTTGTGGGTGAATGAACAACGAAAGAACAATCAAAGCTTATTCGTCCTCTTTTTATTGAGATGGAACCCAGACACCTATGTTTAATTTGGGCTCATGACAAACATTTCACTCTGCGATTTTTGGGTAAATGTGCATTGTAACCCCGAAAACACCAATTTGAAATAAGCTCAAGCAAAGCCTATTCGTCTTCCTTTTATGTAGATGGAACCCAAAACACCTTTTTGCTTGGGTTGGGGGCGATTCTGGTGCACACCCAGAAAACACCATGAGAATTGAAATAAGCCCTGTGAAAGCTTATTCGTCTTCTTTCTATGCATATGGAAGCGAAAAGACGGTGTTTTCTTATGTTGGTCTCATTACATACACTTTGCGATTTCTGGGTCAATGTGCATTAACACCAAAGAACACGACATGAAATAGGCGAAATCCAAGATGCTTCTTTCTATGTAGCTGGAACCCAAAACAACCTGTTTGGCTTTGTTTAAGCTTATTACGCATCGCTCTGCTATTTGTGAGTGAATGAACACCGAAAGAATAATCCAAGCTTTCTTTTGCAATGGAACCAAAACACCTATGCTGATAACACCTATGCTGATAACAAACATGTCACTGCGATTTTTGGGTGAATGTGCATTCTAAGCCCAAAAACATCAATTTGAAATCAGCCGAATCAGAGCGTTATCATCTTCTTTTTATGTAGATAGAATCCAAAACACCTTTTTTGTTTGGTTGGGGGTGATTCTGATGCACACCCAAAAACACCATGCGAATTGAAATAAGCACAATTAAAGCTTATTCGTCTTCTTTCTTTTAGGCGGAACGGTCAAGGCAGACTGCGCTGGGACTCTCTTCGGAGACATGATGGCTACCAAAAAAGAGAAATATCAACATGAGAAAAGAAGTTAATGCACCCCAGATACCTGGCGATCACAAAATGAACCCAAATAAAACAGTAAGCTACTCAATTAAGGAGCATACAATTAAGCAGAAAGTGCCTTTTCCTTTATTGGCCACTAGCTGGCAGCAAATTAGCTTCCCTGTACTAAAATAAAACAACAGGCTGCAATGCACAGAATGTCCTCAAAGTGGCAGCAGTTAACAGTCTAAAGTATTTCTTTATAATTAAATCAGGGAGGCTGCAATGCTCAGAACGGCCACTAGATGGCCTGCGTGAGCAATTTAAGCCTGGAAAATGGCGTTCCCGCCAAAACGCAGCAGGGAAAGGCAGCTGAACACAATGGGCCTGCACCCAGGCCCAAGTTAGGCCGCGCCTGCCTCCCTACAGCCCCGCAAGACACCAGGCCTCCCCGCTTCGCAGGGAGGGCCACCAAGGACAAAGGAAGGCCGAAACCGGCCTCGGAAATCGGCGGGGGGGGGGCTCGGGAAAGCCTAAGAAGGCCCAGCAGGGCTGGAGGCACCCCCCGCTGCGGCGCGGCACCAGGCGCTGCCGAAAAAAGGCCCTTCGTCCAACCAGGAGCCAGGCTTAGGCAGCTGCGCCCCTGCGGCTGGGCGCACTTCGCAGAGGCCTAGTGCCTCCGAACGTTAAGGTAAGCTACAGTGGGGGGGGGAAAGGGGAAAATTAAAGGACTAAGGGGGGTGGGAATGAAGGGTAAAAATTTTAGAAGGAGAAAGGGAAAATTAAAATAAAATTAATAATTATTACACAGAGGAAACTTAATCAAAGGACAAAATTAAGAATTAAATAGAGCTAACGCAATTAAAGCAGGCCAAAGACACAAGGATAATGGGTAATTAGTAGAAAAATACAACCATCTCCCTTCGCTGTGATCAATCCGATGCATGGGCGAAAAGAGGAAGCCCTAGCCTCGTGCAAGGAGAACACGCTTTGTGAGTGAATGAACACCGAAAGAACAATCCAAGCTTTCTATTGCGATGGAACCAAAACACCTAAGCTTTATTTGGTCTCATTACACACACTTTGTGATTTCTGGGTCAATGTGCATTCTAACCCCCAAAAGGCCAATTTGAAATCAGCCCAATCAGAGCGTTATCATATTCTTTTTATGCAGATAGAGTCCAAAACACCTTTTTTGTTTGGTTGGGGCTGATTCTGGTGCACACCCAAAAAACACCATGCAAATTGAAATAAGCACAATCAAAGCTTATTCCTCTTCTTTCTACGCACATGGAAGCGAAAAGGCAGTGTTGTGTTAGATTGGTCTCATTACATACACTGTGCGATTTCTGGATCAATGTGCATTTACACCAAAGAACACGACATGAAATACGCGACAGCCAAGATTCTTCTTTCTATGTAGATGGAAGCCAAAACAACCTGTTTTGCTTTGTTTTGGCTTACTACACCTCGCTTTGCTGTTTTTGGGTGAATGAACACCGAAAGAACAATTAAAGCTTATTCGTCTTCTTTCTATTGAGACGGAACCAAAACACCTATTCTTGATTTGGACTGATAACAAACATTTAGCATCTGCGATTTCGGGGTGAATGTGCATTCTAACCCCAAAACCAACAATTGGAAATAAGCCCAATCAGAGCTTTATCATGACAAACATTTCACTCTGCGATTTTTGGGTGAATGTGCATTGTAACCCCGAAAACACCAATTTGAAATAAGCTCAATCAAAGCCTATTCGTCTTCCTTTTATGTAGATGGAACCCAAAACACCTTTTTGCTTGGGTTGGGGGCGATTCTGGTGCACACCCAGAAAACACCATGAGAATTGAAATAAGCCCTGTGAAAGCTTATTCGTCTTCTTTCTATGCATATGGAAGCGAAAAGACGGTGTTTTCTTATGTTGGTCTCATTACATACACTTTGCGATTTCTGGGTCAATGTGCATTAACACCAAAGAACACGACATGAAATAGGCGAAATCCAAGATTCTTCTTTCTATGCAGCTGGAACCCAAAACAACCTGTTTGGCTTTGTTTAAGCTTATTACGCTTCGCTTTGCTATTTGTGAGTGAATGAACACCGAAAGAATAATCCAAGCTTTCTTTTGCGATGGAACCAAAACACCTATGCTGATAACACCTATGCTGATAACAAACATGTCACTGCGATTTTGGGGTGAATGTGCATTCTAACCCCAAAAACATCAATTTGAAACCAGCCCAATCAGAGGGTTATCATCTTCTTTTTATGTAGATGGAACCCAAAATACCTTTTGGCTTTGGTTGGGGGTGATGCTGGTGCACACCCAAAAAAACCCCATACGAATTGAAATAAGCACAATTAAAGCTTATTCGTATTCTTTCTACTCATATGGATGGGAAAAGACGGTGTTTTGATATTTTGGTTTCAATACACACACTTTGCGATTTCTGGTTCAATGTGCTTTAACACCAAAGAACACGACATGAAATAAGCGATATCCAAGATTCTTCTTTCTATGTAGCTGGAACCCAAAAGAAACTCTTTTGCCTAGTTTAGACTTATTAAACTTCGTTATGCTATTTGTGGCTGAATGAACACCGAAAGAAAAATCAAAGCTTATTTGTCCTCTTTCTATTGAGATTGACCCAAAACACCTATGCTTGATTTGGGCTGATAACAAACATGTCACTGCGTTTTTTGGGTGAATGTGCATTCTAACCCCTAAAATACCAATTTGAAATAAGCCCAATCTGAGCTTTATCATCTTCTTTTTATGTAGATGGAAGCCAAAATAACTTTTTGCTTTGGTTGGGGGTGATTCTGGTGCACACCCAGAAAACACCATGAGAATTGAAATAAGCACAATTAAAGATTATTCGTCTTCTTTCTACTCATATGGAAGGGAAAAGACGGTGTTTTGATATTTTGGTCTCAATACACACACTTTGCGATTTCTGGTTCAATGTGCTTTAACACCAAAGAACACGACATGAAATAAGCGATATCCAAGATTCTTCTTTCTATGTAGCTGGAACCCAAAACAACCTGTTTGGCTTTGTTTAAGCTTATTACGCTTCGCTTTGCTATTTGTGAGTGAATGAACACCGAAAGAACAATCCTTGCTTATTCGTCCTCTTTCTATTGAGATGGAACCAAAACACCTATGCTTGATTAGGGCTGATAACAAACATGTCACTGCAATTTTTGGGTGAATGTGCATTCTAACCCCAAAAACACCAGTTTGAAATACGCCCAATTAGAGCGTTATCATCTTCTTTTTATGAAGATGGAACCCAAAACACCTTTTTGCTTTGGTTGGGGATGATTCTGGTGCACACCCAAAAAACACCCTGCGAATTCAAATAAGCACAATTAAAGCTTATTCGTCTTCTTTCTACTCATAGGGAAGCGAAAAGACGGTGTTTTGTTATGTTGGTTTCAGTACATACACTGTGCGATTTCTGAGTCAATGTGCATTTTCACCAAAGAACACGACTTGAAATAAGCGAAAGCCATGATTCTTCTTTCGATGTAGATGGACCGCAAAAGAACCTGTTTTGCTTTGTTTTGGCTGATTAAACTTCGCTTTGCTATTTGTGGGTGAATGAACAACGAAAGAACAATCAAAGCTTATTCGTCCTCTTTTTATTGAGATGGAACCCAGACACCTATGTTTAATTTGGGCTCATGACAAACATTTCACTCTGCGATTTTTGGGTAAATGTGCATTGTAACCCCGAAAACACCAATTTGAAATAAGCTCAAGCAAAGCCTATTCGTCTTCCTTTTATGTAGATGGAACCCAAAACACCTTTTTGCTTGGGTTGGGGGCGATTCTGGTGCACACCCAGAAAACACCATGAGAATTGAAATAAGCCCTGTGAAAGCTTATTCGTCTTCTTTCTATGCATATGGAAGCGAAAAGACGGTGTTTTCTTATGTTGGTCTCATTACATACACTTTGCGATTTCTGGGTCAATGTGCATTAACACCAAAGAACACGACATGAAATAGGCGAAATCCAAGATGCTTCTTTCTATGTAGCTGGAACCCAAAACAACCTGTTTGGCTTTGTTTAAGCTTATTACGCATCGCTCTGCTATTTGTGAGTGAATGAACACCGAAAGAATAATCCAAGCTTTCTTTTGCAATGGAACCAAAACACCTATGCTGATAACACCTATGCTGATAACAAACATGTCACTGCGATTTTTGGGTGAATGTGCATTCTAAGCCCAAAAACATCAATTTGAAATCAGCCGAATCAGAGCGTTATCATCTTCTTTTTATGTAGATAGAATCCAAAACACCTTTTTTGTTTGGTTGGGGGTGATTCTGATGCACACCCAAAAACACCATGCGAATTGAAATAAGCACAATTAAAGCTTATTCGTCTTCTTTCTTTTAGGCGGAACGGTCAAGGCAGACTGCGCTGGGACTCTCTTCGGAGACATGATGGCTACCAAAAAAGAGAAATATCAACATGAGAAAAGAAGTTAATGCACCCCAGATACCTGGCGATCACAAAATGAACCCAAATAAAACAGTAAGTGTCAGGGGTTCAGGAGAAGAGTCGCAGGAGAGGCAGGAAACGGAGAGCGAGGGGGAGGAGTCTGAAGGAAATGTCAGCGACGACAGTAGTCCGAGGTCTCTGAGTCTCTCCAGTGACTCGGAGGATTCACAGAAAGGGGCCCCCATGGTCAGGGCAAGGGGGACACCTCGGGAAGAAAGGGCCAGAGGGGACTCAGAGAGTAACAGCTGGAAATCCGGACCAGCTTCCCCCCCAGAGGGCAGTAGGGGGGAGGAGTCCAAGGCATCGGGATCAGGGAGCGCGCAGGCAGAGGGAGAACGTGAGGCAGGAGTGGCCACACCCTCGTCAGGGAGCGAGGAAACGGTCATCAGGAAAGTTAAACGCGCGCGCGCGCCAAGTTCAAATGTACAGGAGGGCGGCAAGGTGAGCAGCCCGGGTAGGGAGCCAGGTCCTAAAGCCCGCCGAAGAGAGGGGGAGGAGTCAGAGGGGTCAAGCTCTGCGTCAGAAGAGTCCAGGAGGGAAGAGACACCGGGGGGTAGTAAGACCCAGAGGAAGAGAGAGAGAAGGAAGAGGTGGAGTAAGATTAGGGTGTTAAGCTGGTGCACAGGGGGCGGAGATCCAGATAGAGCTTCGCCGGTCTAAAGCTCAGACGTAGAGCTGGGACGCTGAGACTTGTAAATGGACACTATTCTTCAATAAAGACTTTGATACTGTACTACCGGCTAGCGTTGGTCCTTGGTGAGCTGGGACCCGGAGCCAGCTCTGACAGTAAGCTCTATCTCACAATTTTAAAGTTTTGGCACCAAGAACCTCGCCACGTGAGTTGACGCAGCGAGGGCAGAGGAGGGGTGCTTCCAGCTCACCAAAACTCAGGCAAGATGACGACGGAAGAGCAGATATCAGCCCTGCAAGAAGCTGTGACACGACTCAGCACGGAGGTAATTGCATCCAGAAAAAGAGAGGAGGAAATGAGTAGCGCCTACCGGGATCTCCAAGTAAGATTGGACGTGATTTCCAAACAGGGGCCACCTGGATCCAGAGCAGAGGGCATTGGATTGGGAAAGAGGGGAGGCAGCCTTGTATCCCATTTTGACGGGAGTTTACAGCAGTACCCCAACTTTAGAGCAGACCTGTTGTTTGCGCTGGATCTGCTTGACAAAGACTTTAGAGATGAAAGAGAGAAAGTGGGGTTTATCCTATCCCATTTGCATGGTGAAGCCAAAACGTGGCTGAGAAATTTATGGAGGGACAATGATCCGGCGCTCCAAGACGCGAAGGCTTTCATTAAAGCTATGGACTCGTGTTTTTTATCAAAGATAGACGTTGATATTGCCAGGAGAGACATACATGGACTTAAGCAAGGCAAAGCCAGCGTGAGGCAGTACCATACGCGTTTCTTCGGACTGGTTCATGCACTGGGATGGGACAAAGCTTCTGCGCCAGTGAGAGATCTCTTTTGGGAGGGCTTGAATGCAGAAGTAAAAGCTGAAATTGGAAGGGGGGAGAGGCCAAGGAGCACCCAGGAAGTGGTCCAGAGGGCTCTGGAGATCGGGGTGCATCTGGAGGAACGTCCTTACAACAGAGAAGACGGACGTTGGGGAAGGACACCAGCCCGAGCACCTCCCTTCTATCCCAAAGAAGCAGCGCGTGCGCAGTCCACGCCCTCACAGGGCGGGGGAGAGGAACCGATGGAACTCGGAGGTGCCAGGGCTCAGTCAGCTACCAGAGCCCTCACGCCGGGAGCAGTCAAACCGAAGCCTCCTAGAGGGAACAGGAAGTGCTACATCTGCGACAGTGCTCAACACATGGCGAAAGAGTGTCCCCAGAGGCTCCACAAGCATACTGCAGCATCGGCAACAGTGACAGAAGCAACGCAGCAGGGAAACGACAGAGTCTGGCTGGAGGAAGAGGTACTGGGGTCCAGCCAGACAAATCAATGAAACAATCCCCAGAGATTTTGCAGCCCACGGACCCCCTCCCACCCAAACCAGTGGTGCAGCTTACAGCGTCTCTCCAACTGCCCAACGGAAGCACTCTGGAAGTGCCGATCACCATTGACTCTGGCAGCAACGCCGACTTTATAGGACTGGATTTTATTCAGCAACACAATATACCACTGCTGCCAGCCACACTGCCCCTGAAGGTTGTCACAGTGGATGGCAGAGACTTGTTAGGGGGGCAGGTGGTGCAACAAACGCAACCAATGGTGATGCGGATTGGGAACCACCAAGAGGTCATCAGCTTCAACGTCACCAAACTGTCAGGCACGCCGGTAGTCTTGGGCATGAGTTGGCTGCACAGGCACAGTCCAGCATTGGCGTGGTACCAACGCCAACTGACCTTCGGTTCCTCCTATTGCGCGGAACATTGCATTCTTCATAGCCCGGAAGAAGGAGGGGAAGACACGCAGCTACAATTGAGCACGCTGCAAGCAGTGCCACGCAAGTACGCAGCGTTTTTGGAGGTTTTCTGCGAGAAGGAAGCGGACAAGCTGCCTCCCCACAGGCCCTATGACTGCCAGATTGACCTCCTGCCAGGGGCGACGCTGCCAGCCGGGAAACTGTATTCCATGTCTGAAGACGAGCTGCAGGAACTCAAGGAGTTCATAGACCTCAACTTGAAGCGCGGTTTCATCCGGGAGTCGAAGGCAGCGGGGGGCAGTCCTGTATTCTTTGTGAAGAAAAAGGACACGCCCCAAAAAAGACTTGTAGTGGATTTCAGGCTCTTAAATTCAAAGACCAAGCCCACAGCCTTTCCAATGCCCAAAATAGATGACCTGCTTGCAACGGTGAGGAAAGGACGCGTTTTTACAAAGTTGGATCTGAGAGGGGCGTACAACCTGATTCGCATACGGGAGGGGGACGAGTGGAAGACTGCCATGTTCACGCCCCTGGGCACATATGAATACAGAGTTATGCCCTTCGGTTTACAAAATGGCGCCCACTGTTTTCAAGCGTTCATGCATCACGTCCTGGCGGGTCTTCTCTACAAGAAATGCGTCTGCTTCTTGGACGACATCCTGATATTCTCAGAATCTGAGGAGACCCACGAGGGGGACGTCAAGGCGGTTCTGCAGCGACTGCAGGAGCATCGGCTATACGCCAAGCTGGAGAAGTGCCAGTTCGACAGGAAGGAGGTGGATTTCCTGGGCTACAAGCTGTCGGACAAGGGGCTCGCCATGGACAGCGCCAAGGTTCGCGCGGTGTTGGATTGGAAGAGCCCGCGCAATCGGAAGGAGGTCCAGAGGTTTGTGGGGTTTGCCAACTTTTACCGCAAGTTCATCAAGGGGTTCGCGATGCAGACAGCGGCCATTACCGACACGCTCAGCTCAAAGAAGAAGAGGTTCATCTGGACGGAGCAAGCGGAGCAGTCCTTCCAGAACCTCAAGCGTCTCTTCTCGTCCGAAGGGCAGCTACTGCATGTGAATCCCGGCAAACCGCTGAGGGTTGAGACGGACGCCTCAGACAGAGCCGTGGGCGCCGTACTGTTGCAGGAGGACCCACAGGGGGACTGGCGCCCGTGTGCCTTCTACTCCAGGAAGCTCAGCAAGTCAGAGCAGAACTACACCATCTGGGACAGGGAGTTGCTGGCCATTCATGCAGCATTCAAGGCGTGGCGGCACTTCCTCATCGGGGCCAAACACACGGTGCAGGTTCGCACGGATCATAAGAACTTGGAGTACTGGCGCACGGCAAGGTTCCTGAACCAGCGGCACATCAGATGGGCGGAGTTCTTTGCGGATTTCGACTTCAGGATAGAATACATCCCAGGCGACAACAACATCATGGCAGATGCACTGTCCAGAAAGCCGCAATACCTCGAAGAAGCGGCGCCAGCAGCGGCCAAACACATTTTCGCCCAGAAAGCCTGGGCGTGCGCTTCTGCAACTGTGGACATAGAGGCGGTCCGTCGAGCACTGCAGGAGGACTCCTTCGCTCTAGCCAAGATGGAGGAGGTGCGCAAGGGCACGGTGAAAAACGACGAGTTCCAAATACGAGACGGATTGCTCATCCGCAGAGGAGCACTCTATGTACCGGGAGATGAGCTCCGTGCGAAAGTGCTGCAACAGTTACACGACGCGCCAACCGCCGGGCACTTCGGCAAAGAGAAGACGGCGGAACTCGTTGCCAGAGATTTCTGGTGGCCCAAGATGAGGGGGGAAGTCGCGGAGTACGTCTCGAGGTGCGACACCTGCCAAAGGGCCAAGTCAGTACACAAACCTCCGGCAGGACTGCTCGAACCGCTGCAGACCCCGAGCGAACCGTGGGAGAGGGTGGCACTGGACTTTGTCACGGATTTACCCAGCTCGAGGGGTAAAACGGCAGTGCTAGTGGTGGTGGACATGTTCACTAAAATGGCCCACTTCATTCCGTGCGCGAAGGTGGCCACGGCAGAACAGACTGCCAAACTGTTCATAGACCACGTCTTCAGAGTGCATGGACTGCCACGGTCTATCTTGTCCGACAGGGGGCGCCAGTTCATTTCGAGCTTCTGGCAGAAGCTGATGGGTTTCCTGAACGTCAAGATCAACCTAGCGTCGGCGAGACACCCGCAGACCAACGGACAAGCGGAGCGCGTCAACGCCATCATGCAGCAGTACCTGAGATGCTATGCAAATCAACAGCCGACGACATGGGTGGACTACCTGCCGCTCGCTGAGTTCGCCTACAACAACACGAAGCACGTGTCCACAGGGGTGACGCCGTTCTTCGCCAACAACGGGAGGCATCCCAGAACCTTCCCGGGATTGGAGAGACTAGGGGAGGGGGAGCCACAGGCAGCGGAAGTCTTGGCGGCGGAATTGCAGGAAGTCCACGAGCAGCTTAGGAGGCAGTTAGAGCTTGCAAAGCACGCATACAAACTGCAGGCTGACAAGCACAGAAGGGTGGGGGAAGACATACAGGTGGGTGACTGGGTGTGGTTAGCGGCCCACGCAGTGCCGACCAGATCCTTAGCTAAGAAGAAACTCGGACATAAGCAGCTAGGACCTTACCTGGTTGAGGCACAGATCAATCCGGTGGCCTTCCGGTTGACACTTCCGGAAGGATCCAGAATGCACCCAGTATTCCATAGGTCGGTGCTCACGCCCTACAAAGCACCTCACCGATTTCAGGCGCAAGGCACGGCACCAGACCAGTATAGGGAGATCCCCCCAAGGAGGGAGTCGCCAAGTAGGGAACCCATCAACCAGGTCACAGAGATTTTGGACTCGAGATGGGGGGAAGAGGGAGTAGAATATTTTCTCGCAAGGGAAGGTACCCCGGCCAGCGCCAACAGTTGGGTGCCGGACTATGCCCTGGACGAGCCACTCCTCAAAGAGGAGTTTCATGCCTTGTTCCCACACAGGCCCATGCCAGCCGAGTATTTCGACGACTGGCTTTTCACACCCACGCTTTCTACCAGCACGTTCCAGGGATTCACCTCGGACGAAGAACCAGCATTAGAAACACGTTCACCGGAGGGCTCGCCCTCGGGGTTTGCCTCAGACCGCTCCTTTTGGTGGGACAATCGAGGTGAAGAGAGGTGGCTGAGGGGCCCTTGGCAGGCAACGGACCCAGAGGGGAACGAGGGGGAGAGGGACATGGACGTGATGGGGGAGGACGTGGGGTTTGAGCATGGCGGCACGGAGATGGAAGCAGAAGAGAACGAGGTCGGCGAAGACATGGAGGACGAGCCGGATTTCTCTAACTGGATGCACGCCACGGGGGACGAACTGTATCCACCATTCACCCCCACAACGACGGAGCACCCAGCACCCCCGCCGGAGGAAGGGGAGGGGGGAAGGGGGGGCTTCGAGGGGGGGATGGATGTCAGGGGTTCAGGAGAAGAGTCGCAGGAGAGGCAGGAAACGGAGAGCGAGGGGGAGGAGTCTGAAGGAAATGTCAGCGACGACAGTAGTCCGAGGTCTCTGAGTCTCTCCAGTGACTCGGAGGATTCACAGAAAGGGGCCCCCATGGTCAGGGCAAGGGGGACACCTCGGGAAGAAAGGGCCAGAGGGGACTCAGAGAGTAACAGCTGGAAATCCGGACCAGCTTCCCCCCCAGAGGGCAGTAGGGGGGAGGAGTCCAAGGCATCGGGATCAGGGAGCGCGCAGGCAGAGGGAGAACGTGAGGCAGGAGTGGCCACACCCTCGTCAGGGAGCGAGGAAACGGTCATCAGGAAAGTTAAACGCGCGCGCGCGCCAAGTTCAAATGTACAGGAGGGCGGCAAGGTGAGCAGCCCGGGTAGGGAGCCAGGTCCTAAAGCCCGCCGAAGAGAGGGGGAGGAGTCAGAGGGGTCAAGCTCTGCGTCAGAAGAGTCCAGGAGGGAAGAGACACCGGGGGGTAGTAAGACCCAGAGGAAGAGAGAGAGAAGGAAGAGGTGGAGTAAGATTAGGGTGTTAAGCTGGTGCACAGGGGGCGGAGATCCAGATAGAGCTTCGCCGGTCTAAAGCTCAGACGTAGAGCTGGGACGCTGAGACTTGTAAATGGACACTATTCTTCAATAAAGACTTTGATACTGTACTACCGGCTAGCGTTGGTCCTTGGTGAGCTGGGACCCGGAGCCAGCTCTGACAGTAAGCTACTCAATTAAGGAGCATACAATTAAGCAGAAAGTGCCTTTTCCTTTATTGGCCACTAGCTGGCAGCAAATTAGCTTCCCTGTACTAAAATAAAACAACAGGCTGCAATGCACAGAATGTCCTCAAAGTGGCAGCAGTTAACAGTCTAAAGTATTTCTTTATAATTAAATCAGGGAGGCTGCAATGCTCAGAACGGCCACTAGATGGCCTGCGTGAGCAATTTAAGCCTGGAAAATGGCGTTCCCGCCAAAACGCAGCAGGGAAAGGCAGCTGAACACAATGGGCCTGCACCCAGGCCCAAGTTAGGCCGCGCCTGCCTCCCTGCAGCCCCGCAAGACACCAGGCCTCCCCGCTTCGCAGGGAGGGCCACCAAGGACAAAGGAAGGCCGAAACCGGCCTCGGAAATCGGCGGGGGGGGGCTCGGGAAAGCCTAAGAAGGCCCAGCAGGGCTGGAGGCACCCCCCGCTGCGGCGCGGCACCAGGCGCTGCCGAAAAAAGGCCCTTCGTCCAACCAGGAGCCAGGCCTAGGCAGCTGCGCCCCTGCGGCTGGGCGCACTTCGCAGAGGCCTAGTGCCTCCGAACGTTAAGGTAAGCTACAGTGGGGGGGGGAAAGGGGAAAATTAAAGGACTAAGGGGGGTGGGAATGAAGGGTAAAAATTTTAGAAGGAGAAAGGGAAAATTAAAATAAAATTAATAATTATTACACAGAGGAAACTTAATCAAAGGACAAAATTAAGAATTAAATAGAGCTAACGCAATTAAAGCAGGCCAAAGACACAAGGATAATGGGTAATTAGTAGAAAAATACAACCATCTCCCTTCGCTGTGATCAATCCGATGCATGGGCGAAAAGAGGAAGCCCTAGCCTCGTGCAAGGAGAACACGCTTTGTGAGTGAATGAACACCGAAAGAACAATCCAAGCTTTCTATTGCGATGGAACCAAAACACCTAAGCTTTATTTGGTCTCATTACACACACTTTGTGATTTCTGGGTCAATGTGCATTCTAACCCCCAAAAGGCCAATTTGAAATCAGCCCAATCAGAGCGTTATCATATTCTTTTTATGCAGATAGAGTCCAAAACACCTTTTTTGTTTGGTTGGGGCTGATTCTGGTGCACACCCAAAAAACACCATGCAAATTGAAATAAGCACAATCAAAGCTTATTCCTCTTCTTTCTACGCACATGGAAGCGAAAAGGCAGTGTTGTGTTAGATTGGTCTCATTACATACACTGTGCGATTTCTGGATCAATGTGCATTTACACCAAAGAACACGACATGAAATACGCGACAGCCAAGATTCTTCTTTCTATGTAGATGGAAGCCAAAACAACCTGTTTTGCTTTGTTTTGGCTTACTACACCTCGCTTTGCTGTTTTTGGGTGAATGAACACCGAAAGAACAATTAAAGCTTATTCATCTTCTTTCTATTGAGACGGAACCAAAACACCTATTCTTGATTTGGACTGATAACAAACATTTAGCATCTGCGATTTCGGGGTGAATGTGCATTCTAACCCCAAAACCAACAATTGGAAATAAGCCCAATCAGAGCTTTATCATGACAAACATTTCACTCTGCGATTTTTGGGTGAAAGTGCATTGTAACCCCGAAAACACCAATTTGAAATAAGCTCAATCAAAGCCTATTCGTCTTCCTTTTATGTAGATGGAACCCAAAACACCTTTTTGCTTGGGTTGGGGGCGATTCTGGTGCACACCCAGAAAACACCATGAGAATTGAAATAAGCCCTGTGAAAGCTTATTCGTCTTCTTTCTATGCATATGGAAGCGAAAAGACGGTGTTTTCTTATGTTGGTCTCATTACATACACTTTGCGATTTCTGGGTCAATGTGCATTAACACCAAAGAACACGACATGAAATAGGCGAAATCCAAGATTCTTCTTTCTATGTAGCTGGAACCCAAAACAACCTGTTTGGCTTTGTTTAAGCTTATTACGCTTCGCTTTGCTATTTGTGAGTGAATGAACACCGAAAGAATAATCCAAGCTTTCTTTTGCGATGGAACCAAAACACCTATGCTGATAACACCTATGCTGATAACAAACATGTCACTGCGATTTTGGGGTGAATGTGCATTCTAACCCCAAAAACATCAATTTGAAACCAGCCCAATCAGAGGGTTATCATCTTCTTTTTATGTAGATGGAACCCAAAATACCTTTTGGCTTTGGTTGGGGGTGATGCTGGTGCACACCCAAAAAAACCCCATACGAATTGAAATAAGCACAATTAAAGCTTATTCGTATTCTTTCTACTCATATGGATGGGAAAAGACGGTGTTTTGATATTTTGGTTTCAATACACACACTTTGCGATTTCTGGGTCAATATGCATTAACACCAAAGAACACGACATGAAAACACCAATTTGAAATAAGCCCAATCAGAGCTTTATCATCTTTTTTTAGTGCAGATGGAACCCACAAGGCCTTTTTGCTTTGGTTGGGTTGATTCTGGTGAACACCCAAAAAACAACGCGAATTGAAATAAGCCCAATCAAAGCTTATTCGTCTTCTTTCTATGCATAGGGAAGCAAAAAGACGCTGTTTTGTTATTTTGGTCTCATTACATAAACTTGGCGTTTTCTGGCTGAATGTGCATTAACACCAAAGAACCCAAATTGAAATGAGCGAAATCCAAGATTCTTCTTTCTATGTAGTTGGAACCCAAAAGAAACTCTTTTGCCTAGTTTAGACTTATTAAACTTCGCTTTGCTATTTGTGAGTGAATGAACACCGAAAGAACAATCCTTGCTTATTCGTCCTCTTTCTATTGAGATGGAACCAAAACACCTATGCTTGATTTGGGCTGATAACAAACATGTCACTGCAATTTTTGGGTGAATGTGCATTCTAACCCCAAAAACACCAATTTGAAATACGCCCAATCAGAGCGTTATCATCTTCTTTTTATGAAGATGGAACCCAAAACACCTTTTTGCTTTGGTTGGGGATGATTCTGGTGCACACCCAAAAAACACCCTGCGAATTCAAATAAGCACAATTAAAGCTTATTCGTCTTCTTTCTACTCATAGGGAAGCGAAAAGACGGTGTTTTGTTATGTTGGTTTCAGTACATACACTGTGCGATTTCTGAGTCAATGTGCATTTTCACCAAAGAACACGACTTGAAATAAGCGAAAGCCATGATTCTTCTTTCGATGTAGATGGACCGCAAAAGAACCTGTTTTGCTTTGTTTTGGCTGATTAAACTTCGCTTTGCTATTTGTGGGTGAATGAACAACGAAAGAACAATCAAAGCTTATTCGTCCTCTTTTTATTGAGATGGAACCCAGACACCTATGTTTAATTTGGGCTCATGACAAACATTTCACTCTGCGATTTTTGGGTAAATGTGCATTGTAACCCCGAAAACACCAATTTGAAATAAGCTCAATCAAAGCCTATTCGTCTTCCTTTTATGTAGATGGAACCCAAAACACCTTTTTGCTTGGGTTGGGGGCGATTCTGGTGCACACCCAGAAAACACCATGAGAATTGAAATAAGCCCTGTGAAAGCTTATTCGTCTTCTTTCTATGCATATGGAAGCTGTCAGAGCTGGCTCCGGGTCCCAGCTCACCAAGGACCAACGCTAGCCGATCGTACAGTATCAAAGTCTTTATTGAAGAATAGTCTCCATTTACAAGTCTCAGCGTCCCAGCCCTACGTCTGGACTTTAGACCGGCGAAGCTCTGTCTGGATCTCCACCCCCTGTGCACCAGTTTAATACTCTAATCTTACTCCACCTCTTCCTTCTCTCTCTCTTCCTCTGGGTCTTACTACCCCCCGGGGTCTCATTTCTCCTGGACTCTTCCGACGCAGAGCTTGACCCCTCTGACTCCTCCCCCTCTCTTCGGCGGGCTTTAGGACCTGGCTCCCTACCCGGGCTGCCCACCTTGCCGCCCTCCTGTACATTTGAACTTGGCGCGCGCGCGCGTTTTACTTTCCGGATGACCGTTTCCTCGCTCCCTGACGAGGGTGTGGTCAGTCCTGCCTCACGTTCTCCCTCTGCCTGCGCGCTCCCTGATCCCGATGCCTTGGACTCCTCCCCCCTACTGCACTCTGGGGGGGACGCTGGCCCGGATTTCCAGCTGCTACTCTCTGAGTCCCCTCCTTCCCGAGGTGTCCCCCTGGGCACTCCCCTTGCCCTGACCATGGGGGCCCCTTTCTGTGAATCCTCCGAGTCACTGGAGAGGCTCAGAGACCTCGGACTACTGTCGCCGCTGACATTTCCTTCCGACTCCTCCCCCTCGCTCTCCGTTTCTTCCCTCTCCTGTGACTCTGCTCCTGAACCCCTGACAGAAGCGAAAAGACGGTGTTTTCTTATGTTGGTCTCATTACATACACTTTGCGATTTCTGGGTCAATGTGCATTAACACCAAAGAACACGACATGAAATAGGCGAAATCCAAGATGCTTCTTTCTATGTAGCTGGAACCCAAAACAACCTGTTTGGCTTTGTTTAAGCTTATTATGCATCGCTCTGCTATTTGTGAGTGAATGAACACCGAAAGAATAATCCAAGCTTTCTTTTGCGATGGAACCAAAACACCTATGCTGATAACACCTATGCTGATAACAAACATGTCACTGCGATTTTGGGGTGAATGTGCATTCTAAGCCCAAAAACATCAATTTGAAATCAGCCCAATCAGAGCGTTATCATCTTCTTTTTATGTAGATAGAATCCAAAACACCTTTTTTGTTTGGTTGGGGGTGATTCTGATGCACACCCAAAAACACCATGCGAATTGAAATAAGCACAATTAAAGCTTATTCGTCTTCTTTCTTTTAGGCGGAACGGTCAAGGCAGACTGCGCTGGGACTCTCTTCGGAGACATGATGGCTACCAAAAAAGAGAAATATCAACATGAGAAAAGAAGTTAATGCACCCCAGATACCTGGCGATCACAAAATGAACCCAAATAAAACAGTAAGCTACTCAATTAAGGAGCATACAATTAAGCAGAAAGTGCCTTTTCCTTTATTGGCCACTAGCTGGCAGCAAATTAGCTTCCCTGTACTAAAATAAAACAACAGGCTGCAATGCACAGAATGTCCTCAAAGTGGCAGCAGTTAACAGTCTAAAGTATTTCTTTATAATTAAATCAGGGAGGCTGCAATGCTCAGAACGGCCACTAGATGGCCTGCGTGAGCAATTTAAGCCTGGAAAATGGCGTTCCCGCCAAAACGCAGCAGGGAAAGGCAGCTGAACACAATGGGCCTGCACCCAGGCCCAAGTTAGGCCGCGCCTGCCTCCCTACAGCCCCGCAAGACACCAGGCCTCCCCGCTTCGCAGGGAGGGCCACCAAGGACAAAGGAAGGCCGAAACCGGCCTCGGAAATCGGCGGGGGGGGGGGCTCGGGAAAGCCTAAGAAGGCCCAGCAGGGCTGGAGGCACCCCCCGCTGCGGCGCGGCACCAGGCGCTGCCGAAAAAAGGCCCTTCGTCCAACCAGGAGCCAGGCTTAGGCAGCTGCGCCCCTGCGGCTGGGCGCACTTCGCAGAGGCCTAGTGCCTCCGAACGTTAAGGTAAGCTACAGTGGGGGGGGGAAAGGGGAAAATTAAAGGACTAAGGGGGGTGGGAATGAAGGGTAAAAATTTTAGAAGGAGAAAGGGAAAATTAAAATAAAATTAATAATTATTACACAGAGGAAACTTAATCAAAGGACAAAATTAAGAATTAAATAGAGCTAACGCAATTAAAGCAGGCCAAAGACACAAGGATAATGGGTAATTAGTAGAAAAATACAACCATCTCCCTTCGCTGTGATCAATCCGATGCATGGGCGAAAAGAGGAAGCCCTAGCCTCGTGCAAGGAGAACACGCTTTGTGAGTGAATGAACACCGAAAGAACAATCCAAGCTTTCTATTGCGATGGAACCAAAACACCTAAGCTTTATTTGGTCTCATTACACACACTTTGTGATTTCTGGGTCAATGTGCATTCTAACCCCCAAAAGGCCAATTTGAAATCAGCCCAATCAGAGCGTTATCATATTCTTTTTATGCAGATAGAGTCCAAAACACCTTTTTTGTTTGGTTGGGGCTGATTCTGGTGCACACCCAAAAAACACCATGCAAATTGAAATAAGCACAATCAAAGCTTATTCCTCTTCTTTCTACGCACATGGAAGCGAAAAGGCAGTGTTGTGTTAGATTGGTCTCATTACATACACTGTGCGATTTCTGGATCAATGTGCATTTACACCAAAGAACACGACATGAAATACGCGACAGCCAAGATTCTTCTTTCTATGTAGATGGAAGCCAAAACAACCTGTTTTGCTTTGTTTTGGCTTACTACACCTCGCTTTGCTGTTTTTGGGTGAATGAACACCGAAAGAACAATTAAAGCTTATTCGTCTTCTTTCTATTGAGACGGAACCAAAACACCTATTCTTGATTTGGACTGATAACAAACATTTAGCATCTGCGATTTCGGGGTGAATGTGCATTCTAACCCCAAAACCAACAATTGGAAATAAGCCCAATCAGAGCTTTATCATGACAAACATTTCACTCTGCGATTTTTGGGTGAATGTGCATTGTAACCCCGAAAACACCAATTTGAAATAAGCTCAATCAAAGCCTATTCGTCTTCCTTTTATGTAGATGGAACCCAAAACACCTTTTTGCTTGGGTTGGGGGCGATTCTGGTGCACACCCAGAAAACACCATGAGAATTGAAATAAGCCCTGTGAAAGCTTATTCGTCTTCTTTCTATGCATATGGAAGCGAAAAGACGGTGTTTTCTTATGTTGGTCTCATTACATACACTTTGCGATTTCTGGGTCAATGTGCATTAACACCAAAGAACACGACATGAAATAGGCGAAATCCAAGATTCTTCTTTCTATGCAGCTGGAACCCAAAACAACCTGTTTGGCTTTGTTTAAGCTTATTACGCTTCGCTTTGCTATTTGTGAGTGAATGAACACCGAAAGAATAATCCAAGCTTTCTTTTGCGATGGAACCAAAACACCTATGCTGATAACACCTATGCTGATAACAAACATGTCACTGCGATTTTGGGGTGAATGTGCATTCTAACCCCAAAAACATCAATTTGAAACCAGCCCAATCAGAGGGTTATCATCTTCTTTTTATGTAGATGGAACCCAAAATACCTTTTGGCTTTGGTTGGGGGTGATGCTGGTGCACACCCAAAAAAACCCCATACGAATTGAAATAAGCACAATTAAAGCTTATTCGTATTCTTTCTACTCATATGGATGGGAAAAGACGGTGTTTTGATATTTTGGTTTCAATACACACACTTTGCGATTTCTGGTTCAATGTGCTTTAACACCAAAGAACACGACATGAAATAAGCGATATCCAAGATTCTTCTTTCTATGTAGCTGGAACCCAAAAGAAACTCTTTTGCCTAGTTTAGACTTATTAAACTTCGTTATGCTATTTGTGGCTGAATGAACACCGAAAGAAAAATCAAAGCTTATTTGTCCTCTTTCTATTGAGATTGACCCAAAACACCTATGCTTGATTTGGGCTGATAACAAACATGTCACTGCGTTTTTTGGGTGAATGTGCATTCTAACCCCTAAAATACCAATTTGAAATAAGCCCAATCTGAGCTTTATCATCTTCTTTTTATGTAGATGGAAGCCAAAATAACTTTTTGCTTTGGTTGGGGGTGATTCTGGTGCACACCCAGAAAACACCATGAGAATTGAAATAAGCACAATTAAAGATTATTCGTCTTCTTTCTACTCATATGGAAGGGAAAAGACGGTGTTTTGATATTTTGGTCTCAATACACACACTTTGCGATTTCTGGTTCAATGTGCTTTAACACCAAAGAACACGACATGAAATAAGCGATATCCAAGATTCTTCTTTCTATGTAGCTGGAACCCAAAACAACCTGTTTGGCTTTGTTTAAGCTTATTACGCTTCGCTTTGCTATTTGTGAGTGAATGAACACCGAAAGAACAATCCTTGCTTATTCGTCCTCTTTCTATTGAGATGGAACCAAAACACCTATGCTTGATTAGGGCTGATAACAAACATGTCACTGCAATTTTTGGGTGAATGTGCATTCTAACCCCAAAAACACCAATTTGAAATACGCCCAATCAGAGCGTTATCATCTTCTTTTTATGAAGATGGAACCCAAAACACCTTTTTGCTTTGGTTGGGGATGATTCTGGTGCACACCCAAAAAACACCCTGCGAATTCAAATAAGCACAATTAAAGCTTATTCGTCTTCTTTCTACTCATAGGGAAGCGAAAAGACGGTGTTTTGTTATGTTGGTTTCAGTACATACACTGTGCGATTTCTGAGTCAATGTGCATTTTCACCAAAGAACACGACTTGAAATAAGCGAAAGCCATGATTCTTCTTTCGATGTAGATGGACCGCAAAAGAACCTGTTTTGCTTTGTTTTGGCTGATTAAACTTCGCTTTGCTATTTGTGGGTGAATGAACAACGAAAGAACAATCAAAGCTTATTCGTCCTCTTTTTATTGAGATGGAACCCAGACACCTATGTTTAATTTGGGCTCATGACAAACATTTCACTCTGCGATTTTTGGGTAAATGTGCATTGTAACCCCGAAAACACCAATTTGAAATAAGCTCAAGCAAAGCCTATTCGTCTTCCTTTTATGTAGATGGAACCCAAAACACCTTTTTGCTTGGGTTGGGGGCGATTCTGGTGCACACCCAGAAAACACCATGAGAATTGAAATAAGCCCTGTGAAAGCTTATTCGTCTTCTTTCTATGCATATGGAAGCGAAAAGACGGTGTTTTCTTATGTTGGTCTCATTACATACACTTTGCGATTTCTGGGTCAATGTGCATTAACACCAAAGAACACGACATGAAATAGGCGAAATCCAAGATGCTTCTTTCTATGTAGCTGGAACCCAAAACAACCTGTTTGGCTTTGTTTAAGCTTATTACGCATCGCTCTGCTATTTGTGAGTGAATGAACACCGAAAGAATAATCCAAGCTTTCTTTTGCGATGGAACCAAAACACCTATGCTGATAACACCTATGCTGATAACAAACATGTCACTGCGATTTTTGGGTGAATGTGCATTCTAAGCCCAAAAACATCAATTTGAAATCAGCCCAATCAGAGCGTTATCATCTTCTTTTTATGTAGATAGAATCCAAAACACCTTTTTTGTTTGGTTGGGGGTGATTCTGATGCACACCCAAAAACACCATGCGAATTGAAATAAGCACAATTAAAGCTTATTCGTCTTCTTTCTTTTAGGCGGAACGGTCAAGGCAGACTGCGCTGGGACTCTCTTCGGAGACATGATGGCTACCAAAAAAGAGAAATATCAACATGAGAAAAGAAGTTAATGCACCCCAGATACCTGGCGATCACAAAATGAACCCAAATAAAACAGTAAGCTACTCAATTAAGGAGCATACAATTAAGCAGAAAGTGCCTTTTCCTTTATTGGCCACTAGCTGGCAGCAAATTAGCTTCCCTGTACTAAAATAAAACAACAGGCTGCAATGCACAGAATGTCCTCAAAGTGGCAGCAGTTAACAGTCTAAAGTATTTCTTTATAATTAAATCAGGGAGGCTGCAATGCTCAGAACGGCCACTAGATGGCCTGCGTGAGCAATTTAAGCCTGGAAAATGGCGTTCCCGCCAAAACGCAGCAGGGAAAGGCAGCTGAACACAATGGGCCTGCACCCAGGCCCAAGTTAGGCCGCGCCTGCCTCCCTGCAGCCCCGCAAGACACCAGGCCTCCCCGCTTCGCAGGGAGGGCCACCAAGGACAAAGGAAGGCCGAAACCGGCCTCGGAAATCGGCGGGGGGGGGGGCTCGGGAAAGCCTAAGAAGGCCCAGCAGGGCTGGAGGCACCCCCCGCTGCGGCGCGGCACCAGGCGCTGCCGAAAAAAGGCCCTTCGTCCAACCAGGAGCCAGGCCTAGGCAGCTGCGCCCCTGCGGCTGGGCGCACTTCGCAGAGGCCTAGTGCCTCCGAACGTTAAGGTAAGCTACAGTGGGGGGGGGGGAGGGGAAAATTAAAGGACTAAGGGGGGTGGGAATGAAGGGTAAAAATTTTAGAAGGAGAGAGGGAAAATTAAAATAAAATTAATAATTATTACACAGAGGAAACTTAATCAAAGGACAAAATTAAGAATTAAATAGAGCTAACGCAATTAAAGCAGGCCAAAGACACAAGGATAATGGGTAATTAGTAGAAAAATACAACCATCTCCCTTTGCTGTGATCAATCCGATGCATGGGCGAAAAGAGGAAGCCCTAGCCTCGTGCAAGGAGAACACGCTTTGTGAGTGAATGAACACCGAAAGAACAATCCAAGCTTTCTATTGCGATGGAACCAAAACACCTAAGCTTTATTTGGTCTCATTACACAAACTTTGTGATTTCTGGGTCAATGTGCATTCTAACCCCCAAAAGGCCAATTTGAAATCAGCCCAATCAGAGCGTTATCATATTCTTTTTATGCAGATAGAGTCCAAAACACCTTTTTTGTTTGGTTGGGGCTGATTCTGGTGCACACCCAAAAAACACCATGCAAATTGAAATAAGCACAATCAAAGCTTATTCCTCTTCTTTAATCGCACATGGAAGCGAAAAGGCAGTGTTGTGTTAGATTGGTCTCATTACATACACTGTGCGATTTCTGGATCAATGTCCATTTACACCAAAGAACACGACATGAAATATGCGACAGCCAAGATTCTTCTTTCTATGTAGATGGAAGCCAAAACAACCTGTTTTGCTTTGTTTTGGCTTACTACACCTCGCTTTGCTGTTTTTGGGTGAATGAACACCGAAAGAACAATTAAAGCTTATTCGTCTTCTTTCTATTGAGACGGAACCAAAACACCTATTCTTGATTTGGACTGATAACAAACATTTAGCATCTGCGATTTCGGGGTGAATGTGCATTCTAACCCCAAAACCAACAATTGGAAATAAGCCCAATCAGAGCTTTATCATGACAAACATTTCACTCTGCGATTTTTGGGTGAATGTGCATTGTAACCCCGAAAACACCAATTTGAAATAAGCTCAATCAAAGCCTTCCTTTAAAACACCTTTTTGCTTGGGTTGGGGGCGATTCTGGTGCACACCCAGAAAACACCATGAGAATTGAAATAAGCCCTGTGAAAGCTTATTCGTCTTCTTTCTATGCATATGGAAGCGAAAAGACGGTGTTTTCTTATGTTGGTCTCATTACATACACTTTGCGATTTCTGGGTCAATGTGCATTAACACCAAAGAACACGACATGAAATAGGCGAAATCCAAGATTCTTCTTTCTATGTAGCTGGAACCCAAAACAACCTGTTTGGCTTTGTTTAAGCTTATTACGCTTCGCTTTGCTATTTGTGAGTGAATGAACACCGAAAGAATAATCCAAGCTTTCTTTTGCGATGGAACCAAAACACCTATGCTGATAACACCTATGCTGATAACAAACATGTCACTGCGATTTTGGGGTGAATGTGCATTCTAACCCCAAAAACATCAATTTGAAACCAGCCCAATCAGAGGGTTATCATCTTCTTTTTATGTAGATGGAACCCAAAATACCTTTTGGCTTTGGTTGGGGGTGATGCTGGTGCACACCCAAAAAAACCCCATACGAATTGAAATAAGCACAATTAAAGCTTATTCGTATTCTTTCTACTCATATGGATGGGAAAAGACGGTGTTTTGATATTTTGGTTTCAATACACACACTTTGCGATTTCTGGTTCAATGTGCTTTAACACCAAAGAACACGACATGAAATAAGCGATATCCAAGATTCTTCTTTCTATGTAGCTGGAACCCAAAAGAAACTCTTTTGCCTAGTTTAGACTTATTAAACTTCGTTATGCTATTTGTGGCTGAATGAACACCGAAAGAAAAATCAAAGCTTATTTGTCCTCTTTCTATTGAGATTGACCCAAAACACCTATCCTTGATTTGGGCTGATAACAAACATGTCACTGCGTTTTTTGGGTGAATGTGCATTCTAACCCCTAAAATACCAATTTGAAATAAGCCCAATCTGAGCTTTATCATCTTCTTTTTATGTAGATGGAAGCCAAAATAACTTTTTGCTTTGGTTGGGGGTGATTCTGGTGCACACCCAGAAAACACCATGAGAATTGAAATAAGCACAATTAAAGATTATTCGTCTTCTTTCTACTCATATGGAAGGGAAAAGACGGTGTTTTGATATTTTGGTCTCAATACACACACTTTGCGATTTCTGGTTCAATGTGCTTTAACACCAAAGAACACGACATGAAATAAGCGATATCCAAGATTCTTCTTTCTATGTAGCTGGAACCCAAAACAACCTGTTTGGCTTTGTTTAAGCTTATTACGCTTCGCTTTGCTATTTGTGAGTGAATGAACACCGAAAGAACAATCCTTGCTTATTCGTCCTCTTTCTATTGAGATGGAACCAAAACACCTATGCTTGATTAGGGCTGATAACAAACATGTCACTGCAATTTTTGGGTGAATGTGCATTCTAACCCCAAAAACACCAATTTGAAATACGCCCAATCAGAGCGTTATCATCTTCTTTTTATGAAGATGGAACCCAAAACACCTTTTTGCTTTGGTTGGGGATGATTCTGGTGCACACCCAAAAAACACCCTGCGAATTCAAATAAGCACAATTAAAGCTTATTCGTCTTCTTTCTACTCATAGGGAAGCGAAAAGACGGTGTTTTGTTATGTTGGTTTCAGTACATACACTGTGCGATTTCTGAGTCAATGTGCATTTTCACCAAAGAACACGACTTGAAATAAGCGAAAGCCATGATTCTTCTTTCGATGTAGATGGACCGCAAAAGAACCTGTTTTGCTTTGTTTTGGCTGATTAAACTTCGCTTTGCTATTTGTGGGTGAATGAACAACGAAAGAACAATCAAAGCTTATTCGTCCTCTTTTTATTGAGATGGAACCCAGACACCTATGTTTAATTTGGGCTCATGACAAACATTTCACTCTGCGATTTTTCGGTAAATGTGCATTGTAACCCCGAAAACACCAATTTGAAATAAGCTCAATCAAAGCCTTCCTTTAAAACACCTTTTTGCTTGGGTTGGGGGCGATTCTGGTGCACACCCAGAAAACACCATGAGAATTGAAATAAGCCCTGTGAAAGCTTATTCGTCTTCTTTCTATGCATATGGAAGCGAAAAGACGGTGTTTTCTTATGTTGGTCTCATTACATACACTTTGCGATTTCTGGGTCAATGTGCATTAACACCAAAGAACACGACATGAAATAGGCGAAATCCAAGATGCTTCTTTCTATGTAGCTGGAACCCAAAACAACCTGTTTGGCTTTGTTTAAGCTTATTACGCATCGCTCTGCTATTTGTGAGTGAATGAACACCGAAAGAATAATCCAAGCTTTCTTTTGCAATGGAACCAAAACACCTATGCTGATAACACCTATGCTGATAACAAACATGTCACTGCGATTTTTGGGTGAATGTGCATTCTAAGCCCAAAAACATCAATTTGAAATCAGCCCAATCAGAGCGTTATCATCTTCTTTTTATGTAGATAGAATCCAAAACACCTTTTTTGTTTGGTTGGGGGTGATTCTGATGCACACCCAAAAACACCATGCGAATTGAAATAAGCACAATTAAAGCTTATTCGTCTTCTTTCTTTTAGGCGGAACGGTCAAGGCAGACTGCGCTGGGACTCTCTTCGGAGACATGATGGCTACCAAAAAAGAGAAATATCAACATGAGAAAAGAAGTTAATGCACCCCAGATACCTGGCGATCACAAAATGAACCCAAATAAAACAGTAAGCTACTCAATTAAGGAGCATACAATTAAGCAGAAAGTGCCTTTTCCTTTATTGGCCACTAGCTGGCAGCAAATTAGCTTCCCTGTACTAAAATAAAACAACAGGCTGCAATGCACAGAATGTCCTCAAAGTGGCAGCAGTTAACAGTCTAAAGTATTTCTTTATAATTAAATCAGGGAGGCTGCAATGCTCAGAACGGCCACTAGATGGCCTGCGTGAGCAATTTAAGCCTGGAAAATGGCGTTCCCGCCAAAACGCAGCAGGGAAAGGCAGCTGAACACAATGGGCCTGCACCCAGGCCCAAGTTAGGCCGCGCCTGCCTCCCTGCAGCCCCGCAAGACACCAGGCCTCCCCGCTTCGCAGGGAGGGCCACCAAGGACAAAGGAAGGCCGAAACCGGCCTCGGAAATCGGCGGGGGGGGGGGCTCGGGAAAGCCTAAGAAGGCCCAGCAATGCTGGAGGCACCCCCCGCTGCGGCGCGGCACCAGGCGCTGCCGAAAAAAGGCCCTTCGTCCAACCAGGAGCCAGGCCTAGGCAGCTGCGCCCCTGCGGCTGGGCGCACTTCGCAGAGGCCTAGTGCCTCCGAACGTTAAGGTAAGCTACAGTGGGGGGGGGGGGAAGGGGAAAATTAAAGGACTAAGGGGGGTGGGAATGAAGGGTAAAAATTTTAGAAGGAGAGAGGGAAAATTAAAATAAAATTAATAATTATTACACAGAGGAAACTTAATCAAAGGACAAAATTAAGAATTAAATAGAGCTAACGCAATTAAAGCAGGCCAAAGACACAAGGATAATGGGTAATTAGTAGAAAAATACAACCATCTCCCTTTGCTGTGATCAATCCGATGCATGGGCGAAAAGAGGAAGCCCTAGCCTCGTGCAAGGAGAACACGCTTTGTGAGTGAATGAACACCGAAAGAACAATCCAAGCTTTCTATTGCGATGGAACCAAAACACCTAAGCTTTATTTGGTCTCATTACACACACTTTGTGATTTCTGGGTCAATGTGCATTCTAACCCCCAAAAGGCCAATTTGAAATCAGCCCAATCAGAGCGTTATCATATTCTTTTTATGCAGATAGAGTCCAAAACACCTTTTTTGTTTGGTTGGGGCTGATTCTGGTGCACACCCAAAAAACACCATGCAAATTGAAATAAGCACAATCAAAGCTTATTCCTCTTCTTTAATCGCACATGGAAGCGAAAAGGCAGTGTTGTGTTAGATTGGTCTCATTACATACACTGTGCGATTTCTGGATCAATGTCCATTTACACCAAAGAACACGACATGAAATACGCGACAGCCAAGATTCTTCTTTCTATGTAGATGGAAGCCAAAACAACCTGTTTTGCTTTGTTTTGGCTTACTACACCTCGCTTTGCTGTTTTTGGGTGAATGAACACCGAAAGAACAATTAAAGCTTATTCGTCTTCTTTCTATTGAGACGGAACCAAAACACCTATTCTTGATTTGGACTGATAACAAACATTTAGCATCTGCGATTTCGGGGTGAATGTGCATTCTAACCCCAAAACCAACAATTGGAAATAAGCCCAATCAGAGCTTTATCATGACAAACATTTCACTCTGCGATTTTTGGGTGAATGTGCATTGTAACCCCGAAAACACCAATTTGAAATAAGCTCAATCAAAGCCTTCCTTTAAAACACCTTTTTGCTTGGGTTGGGGGCGATTCTGGTGCACACCCAGAAAACACCATGAGAATTGAAATAAGCCCTGTGAAAGCTTATTCGTCTTCTTTCTATGCATATGTGTCAGAGCTGGCTCCGGGTCCCAGCTCACCAAGGACCAACGCTAGCCGATCGTACAGTATCAAAGTCTTTATTGAAGAATAGTCTCCATTTACAAGTCTCAGCGTCCCAGCCCTACGTCTGGACTTTAGACCGGCGAAGCTCTGTCTGGATCTCCACCCCCTGTGCACCAGTTTAATACTCTAATCTTACTCCACCTCTTCCTTCTCTCTCTCTTCCTCTGGGTCTTACTACCCCCCGGGGTCTCATTCCTCCTGGACTCTTCCGACGCAGAGCTTGACCCCTCTGACTCCTCCCCCTCTCTTCGGCGGGCTTTAGGACCTGGCTCCCTACCCGGGCTGCCCACCTTGCCGCCCTCCTGTACATTTGAACTTGCCGCGCGCGCGCGTTTTACTTTCCGGATGACCGTTTCCTCGCTCCCTGACGAGGGTGTGGTCAGTCCTGCCTCACGTTCTCCCTCTGCCTGCGCGCTCCCTGATCCCGATGCCTTGGACTCCTCCCCCCTACTGCACTCTGGGGGGGACGCTGGCCCGGATTTCCAGCTGCTACTCTCTGAGTCCCCTCCTTCCCGAGGTGTCCCCCTGGGCACTCCCCTTGCCCTGACCATGGGGGCCCCTTTCTGTGAATCCTCCGAGTCACTGGAGAGGCTCAGAGACCTCGGACTACTGTCGCCGCTGACATTTCCTTCCGACTCCTCCCCCTCGCTCTCCGTTTCTTCCCTCTCCTGTGACTCTGCTCCTGAACCCCTGACAATATGGAAGCGAAAAGACGGTGTTTTCTTATGTTGGTCTCATTACATACTGTCAGAGCTGGCTCCGGGTCCCAGCTCACCAAGGACCAACGCTAGCCGATCGTTCAGTGTCAAAGTCTTTATTGAAGAATAGTCTCCATTTACAAGTCTCAGCGTCCCAGCCCTACGTCTGGACTTTAGACCGGCGAAGCTCTGTCTGGATCTCCACCCCCTGTGCACCAGCTTAAGACTCTAATCTTACTCCACCTCTTCCTTCTCTCTCTCTTCCTCTGGGTCTTACTACCCCCCGGGGTCTCATTCCTCCTGGACTCTTCCGACGCAGAGCTTGACCCCTCTGACTCCTCCCCCTCTCTTCGGCGGGCTTTAGGACCTGGCTCCCTACCCGGGCTGCCCACCTTGCCGCCCTCCTGTACATTTGAACTTGGCGCGCGCGCGCGTTTTACTTTCCGGATGACCGTTTCCTCGCTCCCTGACGAGGGTGTGGTCAGTCCTGCCTCACGTTCTCCCTCTGCCTGCGCGCTCCCTGATCCCGCTGCCTTGGACTCCTCCCCCTTACTGCACTCTGGGGGGGACGCTGGTCCGGATTTCCAGCTGCTACTCTCTGAGTCCCCTCTGGTCCCTTCTTCCCGAGGTGTCCCCCTGGGCACTCCCCTTTCCCTGACCATGGGGGCCCCTTTCTGTGAATCCTCCGAGTCACTGGAGAGACTCAGAGACCTCGGACTACTGTCGCCGCTGACATTTCCTTCCGACTCCTCCCCCTCGCTCTCCGTTTCTTCCCTCTCCTGTGACTCTGCTCCTGAACCCCTGACATCCATCCCCCCCTCGAAGCCCCCCCTTCCCCCCTCCCCTTCCTCCGGCGGGGGTGCTGGGTGCTCCGTCGTTGTGGGGGTGAATGGTGGATACAGTTCGTCCCCCGTGGCGTGCATCCAGTTAGAGAAATCCGGCTCGTCCTCCATGTCTTCGCCGACCTCGTTCTCCTCTGCTTCCATCTCCGTGCCGCCATGCTCGAACCCAACGTCCTCCCCCATCACGTCCATGTCCCTCTCACCCTCGTTCCCCTCTGGGTCCGTTGCCTGCCAAGGGCCCCTCAGCCACCTCTCCTCTCCTCGATTGTCCCACCAAAAGGAGCGGTCTGAGGCAAACCCCGAGGGCGAGCCCTCCGGTGAACGTGTTTCTAATGCTGGTTCTTCGTCCGAGGTGAATCCCTGGAACGTGCTGGTAGAAAGCGTGGGTGTGAAAAGCCAGTCGTCGAAATACTCGGCTGGCATGGGCCTGTGTGGGAACAAGGCATGAAACTCCTCTTTGAGGAGAGGCTCGTCCAGGGCATAGTCCGGCACCCAACTGTTGGCGCTGGCCGGGGTACCTTCCCTTGCGAGAAAATATTCTACTCCCTCTTCCCCCCATCTCGAGTCCAAAATCTCTGTGACCTGGTTGATGGGTTCCCTACTTGGCGACTCCCTCCTTGGGGGGATCTCCCTATACTGGTCTGGTGCCGTGCCCTGCGCCTGAAATCGGTGAGGTGCTTTGTAGGGCGTGAGCACCGACCTATGGAATACTGGGTGCATTCTGGATCCTTCCGGAAGTGTCAACCGGAAGGCCACCGGATTGATCTGTGCCTCAACTAGGTAAGGTCCTAGCTGCTTATGTCCGAGTTTCTTCTTAGCTAAGGATCTGGTCGGCACTGCGTGGGCCGCTAACCACACCCAGTCTCCCACCTGTATGTCTTCACCAACCCTCCTGTGCTTGTCAGCCTGCAGTTTGTATGCGTGCTTTGCCAGCTCTAACTGCCTCCTAAGCTGCTCGTGGACTTCCTGCAATTCCGCCGCCAAGACTTCCGCTGCCTGTGGCTCCCCCTCCCCCAGTCTCTCTAATCCCGGGAAGGTTCTGGGATGCCTCCCGTTGTTGGCGAAGAACGGCGTCACCCCTGTGGACACGTGCTTCGTGTTGTTGTAAGCGAACTCAGCGAGCGGCAGGTAGTCCACCCATGTCGTCGGCTGTTGATTTGCATAGCATCTCAGGTACTGCTGCATGACGGCGTTGACGCGTTCCGCTTGTCCGTTGGTCTGCGGGTGTCTCGCCGACGCTAGGTTGATCTTGACGTTCAGGAAACCCATCAGCTTCTGCCAGAAGCTCGAAATGAACTGGCGCCCCCTGTCGGACAAGATAGACCGTGGCAGTCCATGCACTCTGAAGACGTGGTCTATGAACAGTTTGGCGGTCTGTTCTGCCGTGGCCACCTTTGCGCACGGAATGAAGTGGGCCATTTTAGTGAACATGTCCACCACCACTAGCACTGCCGTTTTACCCCTTGAGCTGGGTAAATCCGTGACAAAGTCCAGGGCCACCCTCTCCCACGGTTCGCTCGGAGTCTGCAGCGGTTCGAGCAGTCCCGCCGGAGGTTTGTGCACTGACTTGGCCCTTTGGCAGGTGTCGCACCTCGAGACGTACTCCGCGACTTCCCCCCGCATCTTGGGCCACCAAAAATCTCTGGCAACGAGGTCTGCCGTCTTCTCCTTGCCAAAGTGCCCGGCGGTGGGTGCGTCGTGTAACTGCTGCAGTACTTTCGCCCGGAGGTCGTCTCCCGGTACATAGAGAGCTCCTCTGCGGATGAGCAATCCGTCTCGTACTTGGAACTCGTCGTCCTTCACCGTGCCCTTGTGCACCTCCTCCATCTTGGCTTGTGCAAAGGGGTCCCCCTGCAGTGCTCGACGGACCGCCTCCAAGTCCACAGTTGCTGCAGCGCACGCCCACGCTTTCGGAGCGAAAATGTGCTTGGCCGTTGCTGGTGCCGCCTCTTCGAGGTATTGCGGCTTCCTGGACAGTGCATCCGCCATGATGTTGTTGTCGCCTGGGATGTATTCTATCCTGAAGTCGAAATCCGCGAAAAATTCCGCCCATCTGATGTGCCGCTGGTTTAGGAATCTTGCCGTGCGCCAGTACTCCAGGTTCTTATGATCCGTGCGAACCTGCACGGTGTGCTTGGCCCCGACGAGGAAGTGCCGCCACGCCTTGAATGCTGCATGAATGGCCAGCAACTCCCTGTCCCAGATGGTGTAGTTTTGCTCCGACTTGCTGAGCTTCCTAGAGTAGAAGGCACACGGTCTCCAGTCCCCATGCGGGTCCTCCTGCAACAGTACGGCGCCCACGGCTCTGTCTGAGGCGTCTGTTTCAACCCTCAGCGGTTTGCTGGGATTCACATGCAGTAGCTGCCCTTCGGACGAGAAGAGACGCTTAAGGTTCTGAAAGGACTGCTCCGCTTGCTCCGTCCAGATGAACTTCTTCTTCTTAGAGCTGAGCGTGTCAGTAATGGCCGCCGTCTGCATCGCGAACCCCTTGATGAACTTGCGGTAAAAGTTGGCGAACCCCACAAACCGCTGGACCTCCTTCCGATTGCGCGGGCTCTTCCAGTCCAACACTGCGCGAACCTTGGCGCTGTCCATGGCAAGCCCCTTGTCCGACAGCTTGTAGCCCAGGAAATCCACCTCCTTCCTGTCGAACTGGCACTTCTCTAGCTTGGCGTACAGCCGATGCTCCTGCAGTCTCTGCAGAACCTCCTTGACGTCTCCTTCGTGGGTCTCCTCAGATTCTGAGAATATCAGGATGTCGTCCAAGAAGCAGACGCATGTCTTGTAGAGGAGACCCGCCAGGACGTGATGCATGAAAGCTTGAAAACAGTGGGCGCCATTTTGTAAACCGAAGGGCATAACTCTGTATTCATATGTGCCCAGGGGCGTGAACATGGCAGTCTTCCACTCGTCTCCTTCCCGTATGCGAATCAGGTTGTACGCCCCTCGCAGATCCAACTTTGTAAAAACGCGTCCTTTCCTCGCCGTCGCCAGCAGGTCATCTATCTTGGGCATGGGAAAGGCCGCGGGCTTGGTCTTTGAATTTAAGAGCCTGAAGTCTACCACAAGTCTTTTTTGGGGCGTGTCCCTTTTCTTCACGAAGAATACAGGACTGCCCCCCGCTGCCTTCGACTCCCGGATGAAACCGCGCTTCAAGTTGAGGTCTATGAACTCCTTGAGCTCCTGCAGCTCGTCCTCAGACATGGAATACAGTTTCCCGGCTGGCAGCGTCGCTCCTGGCAGGAGGTCAATCTTGCAGTCATAGGACCTGTGGGGAGGCAGCTTGTCCGCTTCCTTCTCGCAGAAAACCTCCAAAAACGCTGCGTACTTGCGCGGCACTGCTTGCAGCGTGCCTAAGTGTAGCTGCGGGTCGTCCCCTCCTTCTTCCGGGCTAGGAAGGATGCAATGTTCCGCGCAATAGGAGGAGCCGAAGGTGAGTTGGCGCTGGTACCACGCCAATGCTGGGCTGTGCCTGTGCAGCCAACTCATGCCGAGGACTACCGGCGTGTCCGACAGGTGGGTGACATTAAAGCTGATGACTTCTCGGTGATTTCCAATCCGCATCACCATTGGTTGCGTTTGTTGCACCACCTGCCCCCCTAACAAGTCTCTGCCATCCACCGTGACAACGTTCAGGGGCAGCGTGGCTGGTAGCAGTGGTATATTGTGCTGCTGAATGAATTCCAGTCCTATAAAGTCAGCGTTGCTGCCGGAGTCAATGGTGATCGGCACCTCCAGAGTGCGTCCATTGGGCAGTTGGAGAGACGCTGTAAGCTGCACCACTGGTTTGGGTGGGAGGGGGTCTGTGGGTTGCAAAAGTGCTGGGGATTGTTTCATTGACTTGTCTGGCTGGACCCCAGTGCCTCTTCCTCCAGCCAGACTCCGTCGTTTAACTGTTGCTGCGTTTTCAATTGAGCTGCTTCAGCGACTGTTGCCGAGGCTGCAGTGTGCTTGTGGAGCCTCTGGGGACACTCTTTCGCCATGTGTTGAGCACTGTCGCAGATGTAGCACTTCCTGTTCCCTCTAGGAGGCTTCGTTTTGGCTGCTCCTGGCGTTAGGGCTCTGTTAGCTGACTGAGCCCTGGCACCTCCTATCTCCATCGGCTCTTCTCCCCCTCCCTGCGAGGGTGTGGAGTGCGCACGCGCTGCTTCTCTGGGAAAGAAGGGAGGTGCTCTGGCTGGTGCCCTTCCCCAACGCCCTTCTTCCCTGTTCCAAGGGCGTTCTTCCAGATGCACCCCGATCTCCAGAGCCCTCTGGACTACCTGCTGGGTGCTCCTTGGTCTCTCCCCTCTTCCAATCTCCGCTTTTACATCTGCATTCAACCCCTCCCAAAAGAGGTCTCTGACTGGCGCAGAATCTTTTTCCCACCCCAGGGCATGAACCAGTCCGAAAAATCGAGTATGGTACTGCCGCACGCTGGCTTTGCCTTGTCTAAGTCCATGTATGTCCCTCCTGGCAATATCAACATCTACCTTTGATAAAAAGCATGAGTCCATTGCTTTAATCAAAGCCTTCGCATCTTGGAGCGCTGGATCATTGTCCCTCCATAGATTCCGCAGCCACGTTTTGGCTTCCCCATGCAAATGGGACAAGATAAACCCCACTCTCTCTCTCTCATCTCTAAAGTCTTTGTCAAGGAGATCCAGCGCAAACAGCAGGTCTGCTCTGAAGTTGGGGTACTGCTGCAAACTCCCGTCGAAATGCGATACAAGGCTGCCTCCCCTCCTCCCCAAGCCAATGCCTTCTGCCTTGGATCCCGTTTGCCCCTGTTTAGAAAGCACGTCCAACCTGGCCTGGAGATCCCGGCAGGAGGTAACCATTTCCTCCTCTCTCTTCCTGGATGCAATTACCTCCGTGCTGAGGTGCGTCACCGCTTCTTGCAGGGCTTTTATCTGCTCTTCCGTCGTCATCTTGCCTGAGTTTTGTGAGCTCTGTAAGCACCCCTCCTCTGTCCTCGCTGCGTCGACTCACGTGGCGAGGTTCTTGGTGCCAAAACTTTAAAAAAGAGACAGAGCTTACTGTCAGAGCTGGCTCCGGGTCCCAGCTCACCAAGGACCAACGCTAGCCGATCGTTCAGTGTCAAAGTCTTTATTGAAGAATAGTCTCCATTTACAAGTCTCAGCGTCCCAGCCCTACGTCTGGACTTTAGACCGGCGAAGCTCTGTCTGGATCTCCACCCCCTGTGCACCAGCTTAAGACTCTAATCTTACTCCACCTCTTCCTTCTCTCTCTCTTCCTCTGGGTCTTACTACCCCCCGGGGTCTCATTCCTCCTGGACTCTTCCGACGCAGAGCTTGACCCCTCTGACTCCTCCCCCTCTCTTCGGCGGGCTTTAGGACCTGGCTCCCTACCCGGGCTGCCCACCTTGCCGCCCTCCTGTACATTTGAACTTGGCGCGCGCGCGCGTTTTACTTTCCGGATGACCGTTTCCTCGCTCCCTGACGAGGGTGTGGTCAGTCCTGCCTCACGTTCTCCCTCTGCCTGCGCGCTCCCTGATCCCGCTGCCTTGGACTCCTCCCCCTTACTGCACTCTGGGGGGGACGCTGGTCCGGATTTCCAGCTGCTACTCTCTGAGTCCCCTCTGGTCCCTTCTTCCCGAGGTGTCCCCCTGGGCACTCCCCTTTCCCTGACCATGGGGGCCCCTTTCTGTGAATCCTCCGAGTCACTGGAGAGACTCAGAGACCTCGGACTACTGTCGCCGCTGACATTTCCTTCCGACTCCTCCCCCTCGCTCTCCGTTTCTTCCCTCTCCTGTGACTCTGCTCCTGAACCCCTGACACATACACTTTGCGATTTCTGGGTCAATGTGCATTAACACCAAAGAACACGACATGAAATAGGCGAAATCCAAGATTCTTCTTTCTATGTAGCTGGAACCCAAAACAACCTGTTTGGCTTTGTTTAAGCTTATTACGCTTCGCTTTGCTATTTGTGAGTGAATGAACACCGAAAGAATAATCCAAGCTTTCTTTTGCGATGGAACCAAAACACCTATGCTGATAACACCTATGCTGATAACAAACATGTCACTGCGATTTTGGGGTGAATGTGCATTCTAACCCCAAAAACATCAATTTGAAACCAGCCCAATCAGAGGGTTATCATCTTCTTTTTATGTAGATGGAACCCAAAATACCTTTTGGCTTTGGTTGGGGGTGATGCTGGTGCACACCCAAAAAAACCCCATACGAATTGAAATAAGCACAATTAAAGCTTATTCGTATTCTTTCTACTCATATGGATGGGAAAAGACGGTGTTTTGATATTTTGGTTTCAATACACACACTTTGCGATTTCTGGTTCAATGTGCTTTAACACCAAAGAACACGACATGAAATAAGCGATATCCAAGATTCTTCTTTCTATGTAGCTGGAACCCAAAAGAAACTCTTTTGCCTAGTTTAGACTTATTAAACTTCGTTATGCTATTTGTGGCTGAATGAACACCGAAAGAAAAATCAAAGCTTATTTGTCCTCTTTCTATTGAGATTGACCCAAAACACCTATGCTTGATTTGGGCTGATAACAAACATGTCACTGCGTTTTTTGGGTGAATGTGCATTCTAACCCCTAAAATACCAATTTGAAATAAGCCCAATCTGAGCTTTATCTTCTTTTTATGTAGATGGAAGCCAAAATAACTTTTTGCTTTGGTTGGGGGTGATTCTGGTGCACACCCAGAAAACACCATGAGAATTGAAATAAGCACAATTAAAGCTTATTCGTCTTCTTTCTACTCATATGGAAGGGAAAAGACGGTGTTTTGATATTTTGGTCTCAATACACACACTTTGCGATTTCTGGTTCAATGTGCTTTAACACCAAAGAACACGACATGAAATAAGCGATATCCAAGATTCTTCTTTCTATGTAGCTGGAACCCAAAACAACCTGTTTGGCTTTGTTTAAGCTTATTACGCTTCGCTTTGCTATTTGTGAGTGAATGAACACCGAAAGAACAATCCTTGCTTATTCGTCCTCTTTCTATTGAGATGGAACCAAAACACCTATGCTTGATTAGGGCTGATAACAAACATGTCACTGCAATTTTTGGGTGAATGTGCATTCTAACCCCAAAAACACCAATTTGAAAGACGCCCAATTAGAGCGTTATCATCTTCTTTTTATGAAGATGGAACCCAAAACACCTTTTTGCTTTGGTTGGGGATGATTCTGGTGCACACCCAAAAAACACCCTGCGAATTCAAATAAGCACAATTAAAGCTTATTCGTCTTCTTTCTACTCATAGGGAAGCGAAAAGACGGTGTTTTGTTATGTTGGTTTCAGTACATACACTGTGCGATTTCTGAGTCAATGTGCATTTTCACCAAAGAACACGACTTGAAATAAGCGAAAGCCATGATTCTTCTTTCGATGTAGATGGACCGCAAAAGAACCTGTTTTGCTTTGTTTTGGCTGATTAAACTTCGCTTTGCTATTTGTGGGTGAATGAACAACGAAAGAACAATCAAAGCTTATTCGTCCTCTTTTTATTGAGATGGAACCCAGACACCTATGTTTAATTTGGGCTCATGACAAACATTTCACTCTGCGATTTTTCGGTAAATGTGCATTGTAACCCCGAAAACACCAATTTGAAATAAGCTCAATCAAAGCCTTCCTTTAAAACACCTTTTTGCTTGGGTTGGGGGCGATTCTGGTGCACACCCAGAAAACACCATGAGAATTGAAATAAGCCCTGTGAAAGCTTATTCGTCTTCTTTCTATGCATATGGAAGCGAAAAGACGGTGTTTTCTTATGTTGGTCTCATTACATACACTTTGCGATTTCTGGGTCAATGTGCATTAACACCAAAGAACACGACATGAAATAGGCGAAATCCAAGATGCTTCTTTCTATGTAGCTGGAACCCAAAACAACCTGTTTGGCTTTGTTTAAGCTTATTACGCATCGCTCTGCTATTTGTGAGTGAATGAACACCGAAAGAATAATCCAAGCTTTCTTTTGCAATGGAACCAAAACACCTATGCTGATAACACCTATGCTGATAACAAACATGTCACTGCGATTTTTGGGTGAATGTGCATTCTAAGCCCAAAAACATCAATTTGAAATCAGCCCAATCAGAGCGTTATCATCTTCTTTTTATGTAGATAGAATCCAAAACACCTTTTTTGTTTGGTTGGGGGTGATTCTGATGCACACCCAAAAACACCATGCGAATTGAAATAAGCACAATTAAAGCTTATTCGTCTTCTTTCTTTTAGGCGGAACGGTCAAGGCAGACTGCGCTGGGACTCTCTTCGGAGACATGATGGCTACCAAAAAAGAGAAATATCAACATGAGAAAAGAAGTTAATGCACCCCAGATACCTGGCGATCACAAAATGAACCCAAATAAAACAGTAAGCTACTCAATTAAGGAGCATACAATTAAGCAGAAAGTGCCTTTTCCTTTATTGGCCACTAGCTGGCAGCAAATTAGCTTCCCTGTACTAAAATAAAACAACAGGCTGCAATGCACAGAATGTCCTCAAAGTGGCAGCAGTTAACAGTCTAAAGTATTTCTTTATAATTAAATCAGGGAGGCTGCAATGCTCAGAACGGCCACTAGATGGCCTGCGTGAGCAATTTAAGCCTGGAAAATGGCGTTCCCGCCAAAACGCAGCAGGGAAAGGCAGCTGAACACAATGGGCCTGCACCCAGGCCCAAGTTAGGCCGCGCCTGCCTCCCTGCAGCCCCGCAAGACACCAGGCCTCCCCGCTTCGCAGGGAGGGCCACCAAGGACAAAGGAAGGCCGAAACCGGCCTCGGAAATCGGCGGGGGGGGGGGCTCGGGAAAGCCTAAGAAGGCCCAGCAATGCTGGAGGCACCCCCCGCTGCGGCGCGGCACCAGGCGCTGCCGAAAAAAGGCCCTTCGTCCAACCAGGAGCCAGGCCTAGGCAGCTGCGCCCCTGCGGCTGGGCGCACTTCGCAGAGGCCTAGTGCCTCCGAACGTTAAGGTAAGCTACAGTGGGGGGGGGGGGAAGGGGAAAATTAAAGGACTAAGGGGGGTGGGAATGAAGGGTAAAAATTTTAGAAGGAGAGAGGGAAAATTAAAATAAAATTAATAATTATTACACAGAGGAAACTTAATCAAAGGACAAAATTAAGAATTAAATAGAGCTAACGCAATTAAAGCAGGCCAAAGACACAAGGATAATGGGTAATTAGTAGAAAAATACAACCATCTCCCTTTGCTGTGATCAATCCGATGCATGGGCGAAAAGAGGAAGCCCTAGCCTCGTGCAAGGAGAACACGCTTTGTGAGTGAATGAACACCGAAAGAACAATCCAAGCTTTCTATTGCGATGGAACCAAAACACCTAAGCTTTATTTGGTCTCATTACACACACTTTGTGATTTCTGGGTCAATGTGCATTCTAACCCCCAAAAGGCCAATTTGAAATCAGCCCAATCAGAGCGTTATCATATTCTTTTTATGCAGATAGAGTCCAAAACACCTTTTTTGTTTGGTTGGGGCTGATTCTGGTGCACACCCAAAAAACACCATGCAAATTGAAATAAGCACAATCAAAGCTTATTCCTCTTCTTTAATCGCACATGGAAGCGAAAAGGCAGTGTTGTGTTAGATTGGTCTCATTACATACACTGTGCGATTTCTGGATCAATGTCCATTTACACCAAAGAACACGACATGAAATACGCGACAGCCAAGATTCTTCTTTCTATGTAGATGGAAGCCAAAACAACCTGTTTTGCTTTGTTTTGGCTTACTACACCTCGCTTTGCTGTTTTTGGGTGAATGAACACCGAAAGAACAATTAAAGCTTATTCGTCTTCTTTCTATTGAGACGGAACCAAAACACCTATTCTTGATTTGGACTGATAACAAACATTTAGCATCTGCGATTTCGGGGTGAATGTGCATTCTAACCCCAAAACCAACAATTGGAAATAAGCCCAATCAGAGCTTTATCATGACAAACATTTCACTCTGCGATTTTTGGGTGAATGTGCATTGTAACCCCGAAAACACCAATTTGAAATAAGCTCAATCAAAGCCTTCCTTTAAAACACCTTTTTGCTTGGGTTGGGGGCGATTCTGGTGCACACCCAGAAAACACCATGAGAATTGAAATAAGCCCTGTGAAAGCTTATTCGTCTTCTTTCTATGCATATGTGTCAGAGCTGGCTCCGGGTCCCAGCTCACCAAGGACCAACGCTAGCCGATCGTACAGTATCAAAGTCTTTATTGAAGAATAGTCTCCATTTACAAGTCTCAGCGTCCCAGCCCTACGTCTGGACTTTAGACCGGCGAAGCTCTGTCTGGATCTCCACCCCCTGTGCACCAGTTTAATACTCTAATCTTACTCCACCTCTTCCTTCTCTCTCTCTTCCTCTGGGTCTTACTACCCCCCGGGGTCTCATTCCTCCTGGACTCTTCCGACGCAGAGCTTGACCCCTCTGACTCCTCCCCCTCTCTTCGGCGGGCTTTAGGACCTGGCTCCCTACCCGGGCTGCCCACCTTGCCGCCCTCCTGTACATTTGAACTTGCCGCGCGCGCGCGTTTTACTTTCCGGATGACCGTTTCCTCGCTCCCTGACGAGGGTGTGGTCAGTCCTGCCTCACGTTCTCCCTCTGCCTGCGCGCTCCCTGATCCCGATGCCTTGGACTCCTCCCCCCTACTGCACTCTGGGGGGGACGCTGGCCCGGATTTCCAGCTGCTACTCTCTGAGTCCCCTCCTTCCCGAGGTGTCCCCCTGGGCACTCCCCTTGCCCTGACCATGGGGGCCCCTTTCTGTGAATCCTCCGAGTCACTGGAGAGGCTCAGAGACCTCGGACTACTGTCGCCGCTGACATTTCCTTCCGACTCCTCCCCCTCGCTCTCCGTTTCTTCCCTCTCCTGTGACTCTGCTCCTGAACCCCTGACAATATGGAAGCGAAAAGACGGTGTTTTCTTATGTTGGTCTCATTACATACTGTCAGAGCTGGCTCCGGGTCCCAGCTCACCAAGGACCAACGCTAGCCGATCGTTCAGTGTCAAAGTCTTTATTGAAGAATAGTCTCCATTTACAAGTCTCAGCGTCCCAGCCCTACGTCTGGACTTTAGACCGGCGAAGCTCTGTCTGGATCTCCACCCCCTGTGCACCAGCTTAAGACTCTAATCTTACTCCACCTCTTCCTTCTCTCTCTCTTCCTCTGGGTCTTACTACCCCCCGGGGTCTCATTCCTCCTGGACTCTTCCGACGCAGAGCTTGACCCCTCTGACTCCTCCCCCTCTCTTCGGCGGGCTTTAGGACCTGGCTCCCTACCCGGGCTGCCCACCTTGCCGCCCTCCTGTACATTTGAACTTGGCGCGCGCGCGCGTTTTACTTTCCGGATGACCGTTTCCTCGCTCCCTGACGAGGGTGTGGTCAGTCCTGCCTCACGTTCTCCCTCTGCCTGCGCGCTCCCTGATCCCGCTGCCTTGGACTCCTCCCCCTTACTGCACTCTGGGGGGGACGCTGGTCCGGATTTCCAGCTGCTACTCTCTGAGTCCCCTCTGGTCCCTTCTTCCCGAGGTGTCCCCCTGGGCACTCCCCTTTCCCTGACCATGGGGGCCCCTTTCTGTGAATCCTCCGAGTCACTGGAGAGACTCAGAGACCTCGGACTACTGTCGCCGCTGACATTTCCTTCCGACTCCTCCCCCTCGCTCTCCGTTTCTTCCCTCTCCTGTGACTCTGCTCCTGAACCCCTGACATCCATCCCCCCCTCGAAGCCCCCCCTTCCCCCCTCCCCTTCCTCCGGCGGGGGTGCTGGGTGCTCCGTCGTTGTGGGGGTGAATGGTGGATACAGTTCGTCCCCCGTGGCGTGCATCCAGTTAGAGAAATCCGGCTCGTCCTCCATGTCTTCGCCGACCTCGTTCTCCTCTGCTTCCATCTCCGTGCCGCCATGCTCGAACCCAACGTCCTCCCCCATCACGTCCATGTCCCTCTCACCCTCGTTCCCCTCTGGGTCCGTTGCCTGCCAAGGGCCCCTCAGCCACCTCTCCTCTCCTCGATTGTCCCACCAAAAGGAGCGGTCTGAGGCAAACCCCGAGGGCGAGCCCTCCGGTGAACGTGTTTCTAATGCTGGTTCTTCGTCCGAGGTGAATCCCTGGAACGTGCTGGTAGAAAGCGTGGGTGTGAAAAGCCAGTCGTCGAAATACTCGGCTGGCATGGGCCTGTGTGGGAACAAGGCATGAAACTCCTCTTTGAGGAGAGGCTCGTCCAGGGCATAGTCCGGCACCCAACTGTTGGCGCTGGCCGGGGTACCTTCCCTTGCGAGAAAATATTCTACTCCCTCTTCCCCCCATCTCGAGTCCAAAATCTCTGTGACCTGGTTGATGGGTTCCCTACTTGGCGACTCCCTCCTTGGGGGGATCTCCCTATACTGGTCTGGTGCCGTGCCCTGCGCCTGAAATCGGTGAGGTGCTTTGTAGGGCGTGAGCACCGACCTATGGAATACTGGGTGCATTCTGGATCCTTCCGGAAGTGTCAACCGGAAGGCCACCGGATTGATCTGTGCCTCAACTAGGTAAGGTCCTAGCTGCTTATGTCCGAGTTTCTTCTTAGCTAAGGATCTGGTCGGCACTGCGTGGGCCGCTAACCACACCCAGTCTCCCACCTGTATGTCTTCACCAACCCTCCTGTGCTTGTCAGCCTGCAGTTTGTATGCGTGCTTTGCCAGCTCTAACTGCCTCCTAAGCTGCTCGTGGACTTCCTGCAATTCCGCCGCCAAGACTTCCGCTGCCTGTGGCTCCCCCTCCCCCAGTCTCTCTAATCCCGGGAAGGTTCTGGGATGCCTCCCGTTGTTGGCGAAGAACGGCGTCACCCCTGTGGACACGTGCTTCGTGTTGTTGTAAGCGAACTCAGCGAGCGGCAGGTAGTCCACCCATGTCGTCGGCTGTTGATTTGCATAGCATCTCAGGTACTGCTGCATGACGGCGTTGACGCGTTCCGCTTGTCCGTTGGTCTGCGGGTGTCTCGCCGACGCTAGGTTGATCTTGACGTTCAGGAAACCCATCAGCTTCTGCCAGAAGCTCGAAATGAACTGGCGCCCCCTGTCGGACAAGATAGACCGTGGCAGTCCATGCACTCTGAAGACGTGGTCTATGAACAGTTTGGCGGTCTGTTCTGCCGTGGCCACCTTTGCGCACGGAATGAAGTGGGCCATTTTAGTGAACATGTCCACCACCACTAGCACTGCCGTTTTACCCCTTGAGCTGGGTAAATCCGTGACAAAGTCCAGGGCCACCCTCTCCCACGGTTCGCTCGGAGTCTGCAGCGGTTCGAGCAGTCCCGCCGGAGGTTTGTGCACTGACTTGGCCCTTTGGCAGGTGTCGCACCTCGAGACGTACTCCGCGACTTCCCCCCGCATCTTGGGCCACCAAAAATCTCTGGCAACGAGGTCTGCCGTCTTCTCCTTGCCAAAGTGCCCGGCGGTGGGTGCGTCGTGTAACTGCTGCAGTACTTTCGCCCGGAGGTCGTCTCCCGGTACATAGAGAGCTCCTCTGCGGATGAGCAATCCGTCTCGTACTTGGAACTCGTCGTCCTTCACCGTGCCCTTGTGCACCTCCTCCATCTTGGCTTGTGCAAAGGGGTCCCCCTGCAGTGCTCGACGGACCGCCTCCAAGTCCACAGTTGCTGCAGCGCACGCCCACGCTTTCGGAGCGAAAATGTGCTTGGCCGTTGCTGGTGCCGCCTCTTCGAGGTATTGCGGCTTCCTGGACAGTGCATCCGCCATGATGTTGTTGTCGCCTGGGATGTATTCTATCCTGAAGTCGAAATCCGCGAAAAATTCCGCCCATCTGATGTGCCGCTGGTTTAGGAATCTTGCCGTGCGCCAGTACTCCAGGTTCTTATGATCCGTGCGAACCTGCACGGTGTGCTTGGCCCCGACGAGGAAGTGCCGCCACGCCTTGAATGCTGCATGAATGGCCAGCAACTCCCTGTCCCAGATGGTGTAGTTTTGCTCCGACTTGCTGAGCTTCCTAGAGTAGAAGGCACACGGTCTCCAGTCCCCATGCGGGTCCTCCTGCAACAGTACGGCGCCCACGGCTCTGTCTGAGGCGTCTGTTTCAACCCTCAGCGGTTTGCTGGGATTCACATGCAGTAGCTGCCCTTCGGACGAGAAGAGACGCTTAAGGTTCTGAAAGGACTGCTCCGCTTGCTCCGTCCAGATGAACTTCTTCTTCTTAGAGCTGAGCGTGTCAGTAATGGCCGCCGTCTGCATCGCGAACCCCTTGATGAACTTGCGGTAAAAGTTGGCGAACCCCACAAACCGCTGGACCTCCTTCCGATTGCGCGGGCTCTTCCAGTCCAACACTGCGCGAACCTTGGCGCTGTCCATGGCAAGCCCCTTGTCCGACAGCTTGTAGCCCAGGAAATCCACCTCCTTCCTGTCGAACTGGCACTTCTCTAGCTTGGCGTACAGCCGATGCTCCTGCAGTCTCTGCAGAACCTCCTTGACGTCTCCTTCGTGGGTCTCCTCAGATTCTGAGAATATCAGGATGTCGTCCAAGAAGCAGACGCATGTCTTGTAGAGGAGACCCGCCAGGACGTGATGCATGAAAGCTTGAAAACAGTGGGCGCCATTTTGTAAACCGAAGGGCATAACTCTGTATTCATATGTGCCCAGGGGCGTGAACATGGCAGTCTTCCACTCGTCTCCTTCCCGTATGCGAATCAGGTTGTACGCCCCTCGCAGATCCAACTTTGTAAAAACGCGTCCTTTCCTCGCCGTCGCCAGCAGGTCATCTATCTTGGGCATGGGAAAGGCCGCGGGCTTGGTCTTTGAATTTAAGAGCCTGAAGTCTACCACAAGTCTTTTTTGGGGCGTGTCCCTTTTCTTCACGAAGAATACAGGACTGCCCCCCGCTGCCTTCGACTACCGGATGAAACCGCGCTTCAAGTTGAGGTCTATGAACTCCTTGAGCTCCTGCAGCTCGTCCTCAGACATGGAATACAGTTTCCCGGCTGGCAGCGTCGCTCCTGGCAGGAGGTCAATCTTGCAGTCATAGGACCTGTGGGGAGGCAGCTTGTCCGCTTCCTTCTCGCAGAAAACCTCCAAAAACGCTGCGTACTTGCGCGGCACTGCTTGCAGCGTGCCTAAGTGTAGCTGCGGGTCGTCCCCTCCTTCTTCCGGGCTAGGAAGGATGCAATGTTCCGCGCAATAGGAGGAGCCGAAGGTGAGTTGGCGCTGGTACCACGCCAATGCTGGGCTGTGCCTGTGCAGCCAACTCATGCCGAGGACTACCGGCGTGTCCGACAGGTGGGTGACATTAAAGCTGATGACTTCTCGGTGATTTCCAATCCGCATCACCATTGGTTGCGTTTGTTGCACCACCTGCCCCCCTAACAAGTCTCTGCCATCCACCGTGACAACGTTCAGGGGCAGCGTGGCTGGTAGCAGTGGTATATTGTGCTGCTGAATGAATTCCAGTCCTATAAAGTCAGCGTTGCTGCCGGAGTCAATGGTGATCGGCACCTCCAGAGTGCGTCCATTGGGCAGTTGGAGAGACGCTGTAAGCTGCACCACTGGTTTGGGTGGGAGGGGGTCTGTGGGTTGCAAAAGTGCTGGGGATTGTTTCATTGACTTGTCTGGCTGGACCCCAGTGCCTCTTCCTCCAGCCAGACTCCGTCGTTTAACTGTTGCTGCGTTTTCAATTGAGCTGCTTCAGCGACTGTTGCCGAGGCTGCAGTGTGCTTGTGGAGCCTCTGGGGACACTCTTTCGCCATGTGTTGAGCACTGTCGCAGATGTAGCACTTCCTGTTCCCTCTAGGAGGCTTCGTTTTGGCTGCTCCTGGCGTTAGGGCTCTGTTAGCTGACTGAGCCCTGGCACCTCCTATCTCCATCGGCTCTTCTCCCCCTCCCTGCGAGGGTGTGGAGTGCGCACGCGCTGCTTCTCTGGGAAAGAAGGGAGGTGCTCTGGCTGGTGCCCTTCCCCAACGCCCTTCTTCCCTGTTCCAAGGGCGTTCTTCCAGATGCACCCCGATCTCCAGAGCCCTCTGGACTACCTGCTGGGTGCTCCTTGGTCTCTCCCCTCTTCCAATCTCCGCTTTTACATCTGCATTCAACCCCTCCCAAAAGAGGTCTCTGACTGGCGCAGAATCTTTTTCCCACCCCAGGGCATGAACCAGTCCGAAAAATCGAGTATGGTACTGCCGCACGCTGGCTTTGCCTTGTCTAAGTCCATGTATGTCCCTCCTGGCAATATCAACATCTACCTTTGATAAAAAGCATGAGTCCATTGCTTTAATCAAAGCCTTCGCATCTTGGAGCGCTGGATCATTGTCCCTCCATAGATTCCGCAGCCACGTTTTGGCTTCCCCATGCAAATGGGACAAGATAAACCCCACTCTCTCTCTCTCATCTCTAAAGTCTTTGTCAAGGAGATCCAGCGCAAACAGCAGGTCTGCTCTGAAGTTGGGGTACTGCTGCAAACTCCCGTCGAAATGCGATACAAGGCTGCCTCCCCTCCTCCCCAAGCCAATGCCTTCTGCCTTGGATCCCGTTTGCCCCTGTTTAGAAAGCACGTCCAACCTGGCCTGGAGATCCCGGCAGGAGGTAACCATTTCCTCCTCTCTCTTCCTGGATGCAATTACCTCCGTGCTGAGGTGCGTCACCGCTTCTTGCAGGGCTTTTATCTGCTCTTCCGTCGTCATCTTGCCTGAGTTTTGTGAGCTCTGTAAGCACCCCTCCTCTGTCCTCGCTGCGTCGACTCACGTGGCGAGGTTCTTGGTGCCAAAACTTTAAAAAAGAGACAGAGCTTACTGTCAGAGCTGGCTCCGGGTCCCAGCTCACCAAGGACCAACGCTAGCCGATCGTTCAGTGTCAAAGTCTTTATTGAAGAATAGTCTCCATTTACAAGTCTCAGCGTCCCAGCCCTACGTCTGGACTTTAGACCGGCGAAGCTCTGTCTGGATCTCCACCCCCTGTGCACCAGCTTAAGACTCTAATCTTACTCCACCTCTTCCTTCTCTCTCTCTTCCTCTGGGTCTTACTACCCCCCGGGGTCTCATTCCTCCTGGACTCTTCCGACGCAGAGCTTGACCCCTCTGACTCCTCCCCCTCTCTTCGGCGGGCTTTAGGACCTGGCTCCCTACCCGGGCTGCCCACCTTGCCGCCCTCCTGTACATTTGAACTTGGCGCGCGCGCGCGTTTTACTTTCCGGATGACCGTTTCCTCGCTCCCTGACGAGGGTGTGGTCAGTCCTGCCTCACGTTCTCCCTCTGCCTGCGCGCTCCCTGATCCCGCTGCCTTGGACTCCTCCCCCTTACTGCACTCTGGGGGGGACGCTGGTCCGGATTTCCAGCTGCTACTCTCTGAGTCCCCTCTGGTCCCTTCTTCCCGAGGTGTCCCCCTGGGCACTCCCCTTTCCCTGACCATGGGGGCCCCTTTCTGTGAATCCTCCGAGTCACTGGAGAGACTCAGAGACCTCGGACTACTGTCGCCGCTGACATTTCCTTCCGACTCCTCCCCCTCGCTCTCCGTTTCTTCCCTCTCCTGTGACTCTGCTCCTGAACCCCTGACACATACACTTTGCGATTTCTGGGTCAATGTGCATTAACACCAAAGAACACGACATGAAATAGGCGAAATCCAAGATTCTTCTTTCTATGTAGCTGGAACCCAAAACAACCTGTTTGGCTTTGTTTAAGCTTATTACGCTTCGCTTTGCTATTTGTGAGTGAATGAACACCGAAAGAATAATCCAAGCTTTCTTTTGCGATGGAACCAAAACACCTATGCTGATAACACCTATGCTGATAACAAACATGTCACTGCGATTTTGGGGTGAATGTGCATTCTAACCCCAAAAACATCAATTTGAAACCAGCCCAATCAGAGGGTTATCATCTTCTTTTTATGTAGATGGAACCCAAAATACCTTTTGGCTTTGGTTGGGGGTGATGCTGGTGCACACCCAAAAAAACCCCATACGAATTGAAATAAGCACAATTAAAGCTTATTCGTATTCTTTCTACTCATATGGATGGGAAAAGACGGTGTTTTGATATTTTGGTTTCAATACACACACTTTGCGATTTCTGGTTCAATGTGCTTTAACACCAAAGAACACGACATGAAATAAGCGATATCCAAGATTCTTCTTTCTATGTAGCTGGAACCCAAAAGAAACTCTTTTGCCTAGTTTAGACTTATTAAACTTCGTTATGCTATTTGTGGCTGAATGAACACCGAAAGAAAAATCAAAGCTTATTTGTCCTCTTTCTATTGAGATTGACCCAAAACACCTATGCTTGATTTGGGCTGATAACAAACATGTCACTGCGTTTTTTGGGTGAATGTGCATTCTAACCCCTAAAATACCAATTTGAAATAAGCCCAATCTGAGCTTTATCTTCTTTTTATGTAGATGGAAGCCAAAATAACTTTTTGCTTTGGTTGGGGGTGATTCTGGTGCACACCCAGAAAACACCATGAGAATTGAAATAAGCACAATTAAAGCTTATTCGTCTTCTTTCTACTCATATGGAAGGGAAAAGACGGTGTTTTGATATTTTGGTCTCAATACACACACTTTGCGATTTCTGGTTCAATGTGCTTTAACACCAAAGAACACGACATGAAATAAGCGATATCCAAGATTCTTCTTTCTATGTAGCTGGAACCCAAAACAACCTGTTTGGCTTTGTTTAAGCTTATTACGCTTCGCTTTGCTATTTGTGAGTGAATGAACACCGAAAGAACAATCCTTGCTTATTCGTCCTCTTTCTATTGAGATGGAACCAAAACACCTATGCTTGATTAGGGCTGATAACAAACATGTCACTGCAATTTTTGGGTGAATGTGCATTCTAACCCCAAAAACACCAATTTGAAAGACGCCCAATTAGAGCGTTATCATCTTCTTTTTATGAAGATGGAACCCAAAACACCTTTTTGCTTTGGTTGGGGATGATTCTGGTGCACACCCAAAAAACACCCTGCGAATTCAAATAAGCACAATTAAAGCTTATTCGTCTTCTTTCTACTCATAGGGAAGCGAAAAGACGGTGTTTTGTTATGTTGGTTTCAGTACATACACTGTGCGATTTCTGAGTCAATGTGCATTTTCACCAAAGAACACGACTTGAAATAAGCGAAAGCCATGATTCTTCTTTCGATGTAGATGGACCGCAAAAGAACCTGTTTTGCTTTGTTTTGGCTGATTAAACTTCGCTTTGCTATTTGTGGGTGAATGAACAACGAAAGAACAATCAAAGCTTATTCGTCCTCTTTTTATTGAGATGGAACCCAGACACCTATGTTTAATTTGGGCTCATGACAAACATTTCACTCTGCGATTTTTCGGTAAATGTGCATTGTAACCCCGAAAACACCAATTTGAAATAAGCTCAATCAAAGCCTTCCTTTAAAACACCTTTTTGCTTGGGTTGGGGGCGATTCTGGTGCACACCCAGAAAACACCATGAGAATTGAAATAAGCCCTGTGAAAGCTTATTCGTCTTCTTTCTATGCATATGGAAGCGAAAAGACGGTGTTTTCTTATGTTGGTCTCATTACATACACTTTGCGATTTCTGGGTCAATGTGCATTAACACCAAAGAACACGACATGAAATAGGCGAAATCCAAGATGCTTCTTTCTATGTAGCTGGAACCCAAAACAACCTGTTTGGCTTTGTTTAAGCTTATTACGCATCGCTCTGCTATTTGTGAGTGAATGAACACCGAAAGAATAATCCAAGCTTTCTTTTGCAATGGAACCAAAACACCTATGCTGATAACACCTATGCTGATAACAAACATGTCACTGCGATTTTTGGGTGAATGTGCATTCTAAGCCCAAAAACATCAATTTGAAATCAGCCCAATCAGAGCGTTATCATCTTCTTTTTATGTAGATAGAATCCAAAACACCTTTTTTGTTTGGTTGGGGGTGATTCTGATGCACACCCAAAAACACCATGCGAATTGAAATAAGCACAATTAAAGCTTATTCGTCTTCTTTCTTTTAGGCGGAACGGTCAAGGCAGACTGCGCTGGGACTCTCTTCGGAGACATGATGGCTACCAAAAAAGAGAAATATCAACATGAGAAAAGAAGTTAATGCACCCCAGATACCTGGCGATCACAAAATGAACCCAAATAAAACAGTAAGCTACTCAATTAAGGAGCATACAATTAAGCAGAAAGTGCCTTTTCCTTTATTGGCCACTAGCTGGCAGCAAATTAGCTTCCCTGTACTAAAATAAAACAACAGGCTGCAATGCACAGAATGTCCTCAAAGTGGCAGCAGTTAACAGTCTAAAGTATTTCTTTATAATTAAATCAGGGAGGCTGCAATGCTCAGAACGGCCACTAGATGGCCTGCGTGAGCAATTTAAGCCTGGAAAATGGCGTTCCCGCCAAAACGCAGCAGGGAAAGGCAGCTGAACACAATGGGCCTGCACCCAGGCCCAAGTTAGGCCGCGCCTGCCTCCCTGCAGCCCCGCAAGACACCAGGCCTCCCCGCTTCGCAGGGAGGGCCACCAAGGACAAAGGAAGGCCGAAACCGGCCTCGGAAATCGGCGGGGGGGGGGGCTCGGGAAAGCCTAAGAAGGCCCAGCAATGCTGGAGGCACCCCCCGCTGCGGCGCGGCACCAGGCGCTGCCGAAAAAAGGCCCTTCGTCCAACCAGGAGCCAGGCCTAGGCAGCTGCGCCCCTGCGGCTGGGCGCACTTCGCAGAGGCCTAGTGCCTCCGAACGTTAAGGTAAGCTACAGTGGGGGGGGGGGAAGGGGAAAATTAAAGGACTAAGGGGGGTGGGAATGAAGGGTAAAAATTTTAGAAGGAGAGAGGGAAAATTAAAATAAAATTAATAATTATTACACAGAGGAAACTTAATCAAAGGACAAAATTAAGAATTAAATAGAGCTAACGCAATTAAAGCAGGCCAAAGACACAAGGATAATGGGTAATTAGTAGAAAAATACAACCATCTCCCTTTGCTGTGATCAATCCGATGCATGGGCGAAAAGAGGAAGCCCTAGCCTCGTGCAAGGAGAACACGCTTTGTGAGTGAATGAACACCGAAAGAACAATCCAAGCTTTCTATTGCGATGGAACCAAAACACCTAAGCTTTATTTGGTCTCATTACACACACTTTGTGATTTCTGGGTCAATGTGCATTCTAACCCCCAAAAGGCCAATTTGAAATCAGCCCAATCAGAGCGTTATCATATTCTTTTTATGCAGATAGAGTCCAAAACACCTTTTTTGTTTGGTTGGGGCTGATTCTGGTGCACACCCAAAAAACACCATGCAAATTGAAATAAGCACAATCAAAGCTTATTCCTCTTCTTTAATCGCACATGGAAGCGAAAAGGCAGTGTTGTGTTAGATTGGTCTCATTACATACACTGTGCGATTTCTGGATCAATGTCCATTTACACCAAAGAACACGACATGAAATACGCGACAGCCAAGATTCTTCTTTCTATGTAGATGGAAGCCAAAACAACCTGTTTTGCTTTGTTTTGGCTTACTACACCTCGCTTTGCTGTTTTTGGGTGAATGAACACCGAAAGAACAATTAAAGCTTATTCGTCTTCTTTCTATTGAGACGGAACCAAAACACCTATTCTTGATTTGGACTGATAACAAACATTTAGCATCTGCGATTTCGGGGTGAATGTGCATTCTAACCCCAAAACCAACAATTGGAAATAAGCCCAATCAGAGCTTTATCATGACAAACATTTCACTCTGCGATTTTTGGGTGAATGTGCATTGTAACCCCGAAAACACCAATTTGAAATAAGCTCAATCAAAGCCTTCCTTTAAAACACCTTTTTGCTTGGGTTGGGGGCGATTCTGGTGCACACCCAGAAAACACCATGAGAATTGAAATAAGCCCTGTGAAAGCTTATTCGTCTTCTTTCTATGCATATGGAAGCGAAAAGACGGTGTTTTCTTATGTTGGTCTCATTACATACACTTTGCGATTTCTGGGTCAATGTGCATTAACACCAAAGAACACGACATGAAATAGGCGAAATCCAAGATTCTTCTTTCTATGTAGCTGGAACCCAAAACAACCTGTTTGGCTTTGTTTAAGCTTATTACGCTTCGCTTTGCTATTTGTGAGTGAATGAACACCGAAAGAATAATCCAAGCTTTCTTTTGCGATGGAACCAAAACACCTATGCTGATAACACCTATGCTGATAACAAACATGTCACTGCGATTTTGGGGTGAATGTGCATTCTAACCCCAAAAACATCAATTTGAAACCAGCCCAATCAGAGGGTTATCATCTTCTTTTTATGTAGATGGAACCCAAAATACCTTTTGGCTTTGGTTGGGGGTGATGCTGGTGCACACCCAAAAAAACCCCATACGAATTGAAATAAGCACAATTAAAGCTTATTCGTATTCTTTCTACTCATATGGATGGGAAAAGACGGTGTTTTGATATTTTGGTTTCAATACACACACTTTGCGATTTCTGGGTCAATATGCATTAACACCAAAGAACACGACATGAAAACACCAATTTGAAATAAGCCCAATCAGAGCTTTATCATCTTTTTTTAGTGCAGATGGAACCCACAAGGCCTTTTTGCTTTGGTTGGGTTGATTCTGGTGAACACCCAAAAAACAACGCGAATTGAAATAAGCCCAATCAAAGCTTATTCGTCTTCTTTCTATGCATAGGGAAGCAAAAAGACGCTGTTTTGTTATTTTGGTCTCATTACATAAACTTGGCGTTTTCTGGCTGAATGTGCATTAACACCAAAGAACCCAAATTGAAATGAGCGAAATCCAAGATTCTTCTTTCTATGTAGTTGGAACCCAAAAGAAACTCTTTTGCCTAGTTTAGACTTATTAAACTTCGCTTTGCTATTTGTGAGTGAATGAACACCGAAAGAACAATCCTTGCTTATTCGTCCTCTTTCTATTGAGATGGAACCAAAACACCTATGCTTGATTTGGGCTGATAACAAACATGTCACTGCAATTTTTGGGTGAATGTGCATTCTAACCCCAAAAACACCAATTTGAAATACGCCCAATCAGAGCGTTATCATCTTCTTTTTATGAAGATGGAACCCAAAACACCTTTTTGCTTTGGTTGGGGATGATTCTGGTGCACACCCAAAAAACACCATGCGAATTCAAATAAGCACAATTAAAGCTTATTCGTCTTCTTTCTACTCATAGGGAAGCGAAAAGACGGTGTTTTGTTATGTTGGTTTCAGTACATACACTGTGCGATTTCGGAGTCAATGTGCATTTTCACCAAAGAACACGACTTGAAATAAGCGAAAGCCATGATTCTTCTTTCGATGTAGATGGACCGCAAAAGAACCTGTTTTGCTTTGTTTTGGCTGATTAAACTTCGCTTTGCTATTTGTGGGTGAATGAACAACGAAAGAACAATCAAAGCTTATTCGTCCTCTTTTTATTGAGATGGAACCCAGACACCTATGTTTAATTTGGGCTCATGACAAACATTTCACTCTGCGATTTTTGGGTAAATGTGCATTGTAACCCCGAAAACACCAATTTGAAATAAGCTCAAGCAAAGCCTATTCGTCTTCCTTTTATGTAGATGGAACCCAAAACACCTTTTTGCTTGGGTTGTTGGCGATTCTGGTGCACACCCAGAAAACACCATGAGAATTGAAATAAGCCCTGTGAAAGCTTATTCGTCTTCTTTCTATGCATATGGAAGCGAAAAGACGGTGTTTTCTTATGTTGGTCTCATTACATACACTTTGCGATTTCTGGGTCAATGTGCATTAACACCAAAGAACACGACATGAAATAGGCGAAATCCAAGATGCTTCTTTCTATGTAGCTGGAACCCAAAACAACCTGTTTGGCTTTGTTTAAGCTTATTATGCATCGCTCTGCTATTTGTGAGTGAATGAACACCGAAAGAATAATCCAAGCTTTCTTTTGCGATGGAACCAAAACACCTATGCTGATAACACCTATGCTGATAACAAACATGTCACTGCGATTTTTGGGTGAATGTGCATTCTAAGCCCAAAAACATCAATTTGAAATCAGCCCAATCAGAGCGTTATCATCTTCTTTTTATGTAGATAGAATCCAAAACACCTTTTTTGTTTGGTTGGGGGTGATTCTGATGCACACCCAAAAACACCATGCGAATTGAAATAAGCACAATTAAAGCTTATTCGTCTTCTTTCTTTTAGGCGGAACGGTCAAGGCAGACTGCGCTGGGACTCTCTTCGGAGACATGATGGCTACCAAAAAAGAGAAATATCAACATGAGAAAAGAAGTTAATGCACCCCAGATACCTGGCGATCACAAAATGAACCCAAATAAAACAGTAAGCTACTCAATTAAGGAGCATACAATTAAGCAGAAAGTGCCTTTTCCTTTATTGGCCACTAGCTGGCAGCAAATTAGCTTCCCTGTACTAAAATAAAACAACAGGCTGCAATGCACAGAATGTCCTCAAAGTGGCAGCAGTTAACAGTCTAAAGTATTTCTTTATAATTAAATCAGGGAGGCTGCAATGCTCAGAACGGCCACTAGATGGCCTGCGTGAGCAATTTAAGCCTGGAAAATGGCGTTCCCGCCAAAACGCAGCAGGGAAAGGCAGCTGAACACAATGGGCCTGCACCCAGGCCCAAGTTAGGCCGCGCCTGCCTCCCTGCAGCCCCGCAAGACACCAGGCCTCCCCGCTTCGCAGGGAGGGCCACCAAGGACAAAGGAAGGCCGAAACCGGCCTCGGAAATCGGCGGGGGGGGGGGCTCGGGAAAGCCTAAGAAGGCCCAGCAGGGCTGGAGGCACCCCCCGCTGCGGCGCGGCACCAGGCGCTGCCGAAAAAAGGCCCTTCGTCCAACCAGGAGCCAGGCTTAGGCAGCTGCGCCCCTGCGGCTGGGCGCACTTCGCAGAGGCCTAGTGCCTCCGAACGTTAAGGTAAGCTACAGTGGGGGGGGGGAAAGGGGAAAATTAAAGGACTAAGGGGGGTGGGAATGAAGGGTAAAAATTTTAGAAGGAGAGAGGGAAAATTAAAATAAAATTAATAATTATTACACAGAGGAAACTTAATCAAAGGACAAAATTAAGAATTAAATAGAGCTAACGCAATTAAAGCAGGCCAAAGACACAAGGATAATGGGTAATTAGTAGAAAAATACAACCATCTCCCTTCGCTGTGATCAATCCGATGCATGGGTGTCAGAGCTGGCTCCGGGTCCCAGCTCACCAAGGACCAACGCTAGCCGATCGTACAGTAACAAAGTCTTTATTGAAGAATAGTCTCCATTTACAAGTCTTAGCGTCCCAGCCCTACGTCTGGACTTTAGACCGGCGAAGCTCTGTCTGGATCTCCGCCCCCTGTGCACCAGTTTAATACTCTAATCTTACTCCACCTCTTCCTTCTCTCTCTCTTCCTCTGGGTCTTACTACCCCCCGGGGTCTCATTCCTCCTGGACTCTTCCGACGCAGAGCTTGACCCCTCTGACTCCTCCCCCTCTCTTCGGCGGGCTTTAGGACCTGGCTCCCTACCCGGGCTGCCCACCTTGCCGCCCTCCTGTACATTTGAACTTGGCGCGCGCGCGCGTTTTACTTTCCGGATGACCGTTTCCTCGCTCCCTGACGAGGGTGTGGTCAGCCCTGCCTCACGTTCTCCCTCTGCCTGCGCGCTCCCTGATCCCGATGCCTTGGACTCCTCCCCCCTACTGCACTCTGGGGGGGACGCTGGCCCGGATTTCCAGCTGCTACTCCCTGAGTCCCCTCCTTCCCGAGGTGTCCCCCTGGGCTCTCCCCTTGCCCTGACCATGGGGGCCCCTTTCTGTGAATCCTCCGAGTCACTGGAGAGACTCAGAGACCTCGGACTACTGTCGCCGCTGACATTTCCTTCTGACTCCTCCCCCTCGCTCTCCGTTTCTTCCCTCTCCTGTGACTCTGCTCCTGAACCCCTGACAATGGGCGAAAAGAGGAAGCCCTAGCCTCGTGCAAGGAGAACACGCTTTGTGAGTGAATGAACACCGAAAGAACAATCCAAGCTTTCTATTGCGATGGAACCAAAACACCTAAGCTTTATTTGGTCTCATTACACACACTTTGTGATTTCTGGGTTAATGTGCATTCTAACCCCCAAAAGGCCAATTTGAAATCAGCCCAATCAGAGCGTTATCATATTCTTTTTATGCAGATAGAGTCCAAAACACCTTTTTTGTTTGGTTGGGGCTGATTCTGGTGCACACCCAAAAAACACCATGCAAATTGAAATAAGCACAATCAAAGCTTATTCCTCTTCTTTCTACGCACATGGAAGCGAAAAGGCAGTGATGTGTTAGATTGGTCTCATTACATACACTGTGCGATTTCTGGATCAATGTGCATTTACACCAAAGAACACGACATGAAATACGCGACAGCCAAGATTCTTCTTTCTATGTAGATGGAAGCCAAAACAACCTGTTTTGCTTTGTTTTGGCTTACTACACCTCGCTTTGCTGTTTTTGGGTGAATGAACACCAAAAGAACAATTAAAGCTTATTCGTCTTCTTTCTATTGAGACGGAACCAAAACACCTATTCTTGATTTGGACTGATAACAAACATTTAGCATCTGCGATTTCGGGGTGAATGTGCATTCTAACCCCAAAACCAACAATTGGAAATAAGCCCAATCAGAGCTTTATCATGACAAACATTTCACTCTGCGATTTTTGGGTGAATGTGCATTGTAACCCCGAAAACACCAATTTGAAATAAGCTCAATCAAAGCCTATTCGTCTTCCTTTTATGTAGATGGAACCCAAAACACCTTTTTGCTTGGGTTGGTGGCGATTCTGGTGCACACCCAGAAAACACCATGAGAATTGAAATAAGGCCTGTGAAAGCTTATTCGTCTTCTTTCTATGCATATGGAAGCGAAAAGACGGTGTTTTCTTATGTTGGTCTCATTACATACACTTTGCGATTTCTGGGTCAATGTGCATTAACACCAAAGAACACGACATGGAATAGGCGAAATCCAAGATGCTTCTTTCTATGTAGCTGGAACCCAAAACAACCTGTTTGGCTTTGTTTAAGCTTATTATGCATCGCTCTGCTATTTGTGAGTGAATGAACACCGAAAGAATAATCCAAGCTTTCTTTTGCGATGGAACCAAAACACCTATGCTGATAACACCTATGCTGATAACAAACATGTCACTGCGATTTTTGGGTGAATGTGCATTCTAAGCCCAAAAACATCAATTTGAAATCAGCCCAATCAGAGCGTTATCATCTTCTTTTTATGTAGATAGAATCCAAAACACCTTTTTTGTTTGGTTGGGGGTGATTCTGATGCACACCCAAAAACACCATGCGAATTGAAATAAGCACAATTAAAGCTTATTCGTCTTCTTTCTTTTAGGCGGAACGGTCAAGGCAGACTGCGCTGGGACTCTCTTCGGAGACATGATGGCTACCAAAAAAGAGAAATATCAACATGAGAAAAGAAGTTAATGCACCCCAGATACCTGGCGATCACAAAATGAACCCAAATAAAACAGTAAGCTACTCAATTAAGGAGCATACAATTAAGCAGAAAGTGCCTTTTCCTTTATTGGCCACTAGCTGGCAGCAAATTAGCTTCCCTGTACTAAAATAAAACAACAGGCTGCAATGCACAGAATGTCCTCAAAGTGGCAGCAGTTAACAGTCTAAAGTATTTCTTTATAATTAAATCAGGGAGGCTGCAATGCTCAGAACGGCCACTAGATGGCCTGCGTGAGCAATTTAAGCCTGGAAAATGGCGTTCCCGCCAAAACGCAGCAGGGAAAGGCAGCTGAACACAATGGGCCTGCACCCAGGCCCAAGTTAGGCCGCGCCTGCCTCCCTGCAGCCCCGCAAGACACCAGGCCTCCCCGCTTCGCAGGGAGGGCCACCAAGGACAAAGGAAGGCCGAAACCGGCCTCGGAAATCGGCGGGGCGGGGCTCGGGAAAGCCTAAGAAGGCCCAGCAGGGCTGGAGGCACCCCCCGCTGCGGCGCGGCACCAGGCGCTGCCGAAAAAAGGCCCTTCGTCCAACCAGGAGCCAGGCTTAGGCAGCTGCGCCCCTGCGGCTGGGCGCACTTCGCAGAGGCCTAGTGCCTCCGAACGTTAAGGTAAGCTACAGTGGGGGGGGGGGAAAGGGGAAAATTAAAGGACTAAGGGGGGTGGGAATGAAGGGTAAAAATTTTAGAAGGAGAGAGGGAAAATTAAAATAAAATTAATAATTATTACACAGAGGAAACTTAATCAAAGGACAAAATTAAGAATTAAATAGAGCTAACGCAATTAAAGCAGGCCAAAGACACAAGGATAATGGGTAATTAGTAGAAAAATACAACCATCTCCCTTTGCTGTGATCAATCCGATGCATGGGCGAAAAGAGGAAGCCCTAGCCTCGTGCAAGGAGAACACGCTTTGTGAGTGAATGAACACCGAAAGAACAATCCAAGCTTTCTATTGCGATGGAACCAAAACACCTAAGCTTTATTTGGTCTCATTACACACACTTTGTGATTTCTGGGTCAATGTGCATTCTAACCCCCAAAAGGCCAATTTGAAATCAGCCCAATCAGAGCGTTATCATATTCTTTTTATGCAGATAGAGTCCAAAACACCTTTTTTGTTTGGTTGGGGCTGATTCTGGTGCACACCCAAAAAACACCATGCAAATTGAAATAAGCACAATCAAAGCTTATTCCTCTTCTTTCTACGCACATGGAAGCGAAAAGGCAGTGTTGTGTTAGATTGGTCTCATTACATACACTGTGCGATTTCTGGATCAATGTGCATTTACACCAAAGAACACGACATGAAATACGCGACAGCCAAGATTCTTCTTTCTATGTAGATGGAAGCCAAAACAACCTGTTTTGCTTTGTTTTGGCTTACTACACCTCGCTTTGCTGTTTTTGGGTGAATGAACACCGAAAGAACAATTAAAGCTTATTCGTCTTCTTTCTATTGAGACGGAACCAAAACACCTATTCTTGATTTGGACTGATAACAAACATTTAGCATCTGCGATTTCGGGGTGAATGTGCATTCTAACCCCAAAACCAACAATTGGAAATAAGCCCAATCAGAGCTTTATCATGACAAACATTTCACTCTGCGATTTTTGGGTGAATGTGCATTGTAACCCCGAAAACACCAATTTGAAATAAGCTCAAGAAAAGCCTATTCGTCTTCCTTTTATGTAGATGGAACCCAAAACACCTTTTTGCTTGGGTTGTTGGCGATTCTGGTGCACACCCAGAAAACACCATGAGAATTGAAATAAGCCCTGTGAAAGCTTATTCGTCTTCTTTCTATGCATATGGAAGCGAAAAGACGGTGTTTTCTTATGTTGGTCTCATTACATACACTTTGCGATTTCTGGGTCAATGTGCATTAACACCAAAGAACACGACATGAAATAGGCGAAATCCAAGATTCTTCTTTCTATGTAGCTGGAACCCAAAACAACCTGTTTGGCTTTGTTTAAGCTTATTACGCTTCGCTTTGCTATTTGTGAGTGAATGAACACCGAAAGAATAATCCAAGCTTTCTTTTGCGATGGAACCAAAACACCTATGCTGATAACACCTATGCTGATAACAAACATGTCACTGCGATTTTGGGGTGAATGTGCATTCTAACCCCAAAAACATCAATTTGAAATCAGCCCAATCAGAGCGTTATCATCTTCTTTTTATGTAGATAGAATCCAAAACACCTTTTTTGTTTGGTTGGGGGTGATTCTGATGCACACCCAAAAACACCATGCGAATTGAAATAAGCACAATTAAAGCTTATTCGTCTTCTTTCTTTTAGCGGAACGGTCAAGGCAGACTGCGCTGGGACTCTCTTCGGAGACATGATGGCTACCAAAAAAGAGAAATATCAACATGAGAAAAGAAGTTAATGCACCCCAGATACCTGGCGATCACAAAATGAACCCAAATAAAACAGTAAGCTACTCAATTAAGGAGCATACAATTAAGCAGAAAGTGCCTTTTCCTGTATTGGCCACTAGCTGGCAGCAAATTAGCTTCCCTGTACTAAAATAAAACAACAGGCTGCAATGCACAGAATGTCCTCAAAGTGGCAGCAGTTAACAGTCTAAAGTATTTCTTTATAATTAAATCAGGGAGGCTGCAATGCTCAGAACGGCCACTAGATGGCCTGCGTGAGCAATTTAAGCCTGGAAAATGGCGTTCCCGCCAAAACGCAGCAGGGAAAGGCAGCTGAACACAATGGGCCTGCACCCAGGCCCAAGTTAGGCCGCGCCTGCCTCCCTGCAGCCCCGCAAGACACCAGGCCTCCCCGCTTCGCAGGGAGGGCCACCAAGGACAAAGGAAGGCCGAAACCGGCCTCGGAAATCGGCGGGGGGGGGCTCGGGAAAGCCTAAGAAGGCCCAGCAGGGCTGGAGGCACCCCCCGCTGCGGCGCGGCACCAGGCGCTGCCGAAAAAAGGCCCTTCGTCCAACCAGGAGCCAGGCCTAGGCAGCTGCGCCCCTGCGGCTGGGCGCACTTCGCAGAGGCCTAGTGCCGCCGAACGTTAAGGTAAGCTACAGTGGGGGGGGGGGAAGGGGAAAATTAAAGGACTAAGGGGGGTGGGAATGAAGGGTAAAAATTTTAGAAGGAGAGAGGGAAAATTAAAATAAAATTAATAATTATTACACAGAGGAAACTTAATCAAAGGACAAAATTAAGAATTAAATAGAGCTAACGCAATTAAAGCAGGCCAAAGACACAAGGATAATGGGTAATTAGTAGAAAAATACAACCATCTCCCTTCGCTGTGATCAATCCGATGCATGGGCGAAAAGAGGAAGCCCTAGCCTCGTGCAAGGAGAACACGCTTTGTGAGTGAATGAACACCGAAAGAACAATCCAAGCTTTCTATTGCGATGGAACCAAAACACCTAAGCTTTATTTGGTCTCATTACACACACTTTGTGATTTCTGGGTCAATGTGCATTCTAACCCCCAAAAGGCCAATTTGAAATCAGCCCAATCAGAGCGTTATCATATTCTTTTTATGCAGATAGAGTCCAAAACACCTTTTTTGTTTGGTTGGGGCTGATTCTGGTGCACACCCAAAAAACACCATGCAAATTGAAATAAGCACAATCAAAGCTTATTCCTCTTCTTTAATCGCACATGGAAGCGAAAAGGCAGTGTTGTGTTAGATTGGTCTCATTACATACACTGTGCGATTTCTGGATCAATGTCCATTTACACCAAAGAACACGACATGAAATACGCGACAGCCAAGATTCTTCTTTCTATGTAGATGGAAGCCAAAACAACCTGTTTTGCTTTGTTTTGGCTTACTACACCTCGCTTTGCTGTTTTTGGGTGAATGAACACCGAAAGAACAATTAAAGCTTATTCGTCTTCTTTCTATTGAGACGGAACCAAAACACCTATTCTTGATTTGGACTGATAACAAACATTTAGCATCTGCGATTTCGGGGTGAATGTGCATTCTAACCCCAAAACCAACAATTGGAAATAAGCCCAATCAGAGCTTTATCATGACAAACATTTCACTCTGCGATTTTTGGGTGAATGTGCATTGTAACCCCGAAAACACCAATTTGAAATAAGCTCAATCAAAGCCTATTCGTCTTCCTTTTATGTAGATGGAACCCAAAACACCTTTTTGCTTGGGTTGTTGGCGATTCTGGTGCACACCCAGAAAACACCATGAGAATTGAAATAAGCCCTGTGAAAGCTTATTCGTCTTCTTTCTATGCATATGGAAGCGAAAAGACGGTGTTTTCTTATGTTGGTCTCATTACATACACTTTGCGATTTCTGGGTCAATGTGCATTAACACCAAAGAACACGACATGAAATAGGCGAAATCCAAGATTCTTCTTTCTATGTAGCTGGAACCCAAAACAACCTGTTTGGCTTTGTTTAAGCTTATTACGCTTCGCTTTGCTATTTGTGAGTGAATGAACACCGAAAGAATAATCCAAGCTTTCTTTTGCGATGGAACCAAAACACCTATGCTGATAACAAACATGTCACTGCGATTTTGGGGTGAATGTGCATTCTAACCCCAAAAACATCAATTTGAAACCAGCCCAATCAGAGGGTTATCATCTTCTTTTTATGTAGATGGAACCCAAAATACCTTTTGGCTTTGGTTGGGGGTGATGCTGGTGCACACCCAAAAAAACCCCATACGAATTGAAATAAGCACAATTAAAGCTTATTCGTATTCTTTCTACTCATATGGATGGGAAAAGACGGTGTTTTGATATTTTGGTTTCAATACACACACTTTGCGATTTCTGGGTCAATATGCATTAACACCAAAGAACACGACATGAAAACACCAATTTGAAATAAGCCCAATCAGAGCTTTATCATCTTTTTTAAGTGCAGATGGAACCCACAAGGCCTTTTTGCTTTGGTTGGGTTGATTCTGGTGAACACCCAAAAAACAACGCGAATTGAAATAAGCCCAATCAAAGCTTATTCGTCTTCTTTCTATGCATAGGGAAGCAAAAAGACGCTGTTTTGTTATTTTGGTCTCATTACATAAACTTGGCGTTTTCTGGCTGAATGTGCATTAACACCAAAGAACCCAAATTGAAATGAGCGAAATCCAAGATTCTTCTTTCTATGTAGTTGGAACCCAAAAGAAACTCTTTTGCCTAGTTTAGACTTATTAAACTTCGTTATGCTATTTGTGGCTGAATGAACACCGAAAGAAAAATCAAAGCTTATTTGTCCTCTTTCTATTGAGATTGACCCAAAAGACCTATGCTTGATTTGGGCTGATAACAAACATGTCACTGCGTTTTTTGGGTGAATGTGCATTCTAACCCCTAAAATACCAATTTGAAATAAGCCCAATCTGAGCTTTATCATCTTCTTTTTATGTAGATGGAAGCCAAAATAACTTTTTGCTTTGGTTGGGGGTGATTCTGGTGCACACCCAGAAAACACCATGCGAATTGAAATAAGCACAATTAAAGCTTATTCGTCTTCTTTCTACTCATATGGAAGGGAAAAGACGGTGTTTTGATATTTTGGTCTCAATACACACACTTTGCGATTTCTGGTTCAATGTGCTTTAACACCAAAGAACACGACATGAAATAAGCGATATCCAAGATTCTTCTTTCTATGTAGCTGGAACCCAAAACAACCTGTTTGGCTTTGTTTAAGCTTATTACGCTTCGCTTTGCTATTTGTGAGTGAATGAACACCGAAAGAACAATCCTTGCTTATTCGTCCTCTTTCTATTGAGATGGAACCAAAACACCTATGCTTGATTAGGGCTGATAACAAACATGTCACTGCAATTTTTGGGTGAATGTGCATTCTAACCCCAAAAACACCAATTTGAAATACGCCCAATCAGAGCGTTATCATCTTCTTTTTATGAAGATGGAACCCAAAACACCTTTTTGCTTTGGTTGTTGGCGATTCTGGTGCACACCCAGAAAACACCATGAGAATTGAAATAAGCCCTGTGAAAGCTTATTCGTCTTCTTTCTATGCATATGGAAGCGAAAAGACGGTGTTTTCTTATGTTGGTCTCATTACATACACTTTGCGATTTCTGGGTCAATGTGCATTAACACCAAAGAACACGACATGAAATAGGCGAAATCCAAGATGCTTCTTTCTATGTAGCTGGAACCCAAAACAACCTGTTTGGCTTTGTTTAAGCTTATTACGCATCGCTCTGCTATTTGTGAGTGAATGAACACCGAAAGAATAATCCAAGCTTTCTTTTGCAATGGAACCAAAACACCTATGCTGATAACACCTATGCTGATAACAAACATGTCACTGCGATTTTTGGGTGAATGTGCATTCTAAGCCCAAAAACATCAATTTGAAATCAGCCCAATCAGAGCGTTATCATCTTCTTTTTATGTAGATAGAATCCAAAACACCTTTTTTGTTTGGTTGGGGGTGATTCTGATGCACACCCAAAAACACCATGCGAATTGAAATAAGCACAATTAAAGCTTATTCGTCTTCTTTCTTTTAGCGGAACGGTCAAGGCAGACTGCGCTGGGACTCTCTTCGGAGACATGATGGCTACCAAAAAAGAGAAATATCAACATGAGAAAAGAAGTTAATGCACCCCAGATACCTGGCGATCACAAAATGAACCCAAATAAAACAGTAAGCTACTCAATTAAGGAGCATACAATTAAGCAGAAAGTGCCTTTTCCTGTATTGGCCACTAGCTGGCAGCAAATTAGCTTCCCTGTACTAAAATAAAACAACAGGCTGCAATGCACAGAATGTCCTCAAAGTGGCAGCAGTTAACAGTCTAAAGTATTTCTTTATAATTAAATCAGGGAGGCTGCAATGCTCAGAACGGCCACTAGATGGCCTGCGTGAGCAATTTAAGCCTGGAAAATGGCGTTCCCGCCAAAACGCAGCAGGGAAAGGCAGCTGAACACAATGGGCCTGCACCCAGGCCCAAGTTAGGCCGCGCCTGCCTCCCTGCAGCCCCGCAAGACACCAGGCCTCCCCGCTTCGCAGGGAGGGCCACCAAGGACAAAGGAAGGCCGAAACCGGCCTCGGAAATCGGCGGGGGGGGGGCTCGGGAAAGCCTAAGAAGGCCCAGCAGGGCTGGAGGCACCCCCCGCTGCGGCGCGGCACCAGGCGCTGCCGAAAAAAGGCCCTTCGTCCAACCAGGAGCCAGGCCTAGGCAGCTGCGCCCCTGCGGCTGGGCGCACTTCGCAGAGGCCTAGTGCCGCCGAACGTTAAGGTAAGCTACAGTGGGGGGGGGGGAAGGGGAAAATTAAAGGACTAAGGGGGGTGGGAATGAAGGGTAAAAATTTTAGAAGGAGAGAGGGAAAATTAAAATAAAATTAATAATTATTACACAGAGGAAACTTAATCAAAGGACAAAATTAAGAATTAAATAGAGCTAACGCAATTAAAGCAGGCCAAAGACACAAGGATAATGGGTAATTAGTAGAAAAATACAACCATCTCCCTTCGCTGTGATCAATCCGATGCATGGGCGAAAAGAGGAAGCCCTAGCCTCGTGCAAGGAGAACACGCTTTGTGAGTGAATGAACACCGAAAGAACAATCCAAGCTTTCTATTGCGATGGAACCAAAACACCTAAGCTTTATTTGGTCTCATTACACACACTTTGTGATTTCTGGGTCAATGTGCATTCTAACCCCCAAAAGGCCAATTTGAAATCAGCCCAATCAGAGCGTTATCATATTCTTTTTATGCAGATAGAGTCCAAAACACCTTTTTTGTTTGGTTGGGGCTGATTCTGGTGCACACCCAAAAAACACCATGCAAATTGAAATAAGCACAATCAAAGCTTATTCCTCTTCTTTAATCGCACATGGAAGCGAAAAGGCAGTGTTGTGTTAGATTGGTCTCATTACATACACTGTGCGATTTCTGGATCAATGTCCATTTACACCAAAGAACACGACATGAAATACGCGACAGCCAAGATTCTTCTTTCTATGTAGATGGAAGCCAAAACAACCTGTTTTGCTTTGTTTTGGCTTACTACACCTCGCTTTGCTGTTTTTGGGTGAATGAACACCGAAAGAACAATTAAAGCTTATTCGTCTTCTTTCTATTGAGACGGAACCAAAACACCTATTCTTGATTTGGACTGATAACAAACATTTAGCATCTGCGATTTCGGGGTGAATGTGCATTCTAACCCCAAAACCAACAATTGGAAATAAGCCCAATCAGAGCTTTATCATGACAAACATTTCACTCTGCGATTTTTGGGTGAATGTGCATTGTAACCCCGAAAACACCAATTTGAAATAAGCTCAATCAAAGCCTATTCGTCTTCCTTTTATGTAGATGGAACCCAAAACACCTTTTTGCTTGGGTTGTTGGCGATTCTGGTGCACACCCAGAAAACACCATGAGAATTGAAATAAGCCCTGTGAAAGCTTATTCGTCTTCTTTCTATGCATATGGAAGCGAAAAGACGGTGTTTTCTTATGTTGGTCTCATTACATACACTTTGCGATTTCTGGGTCAATGTGCATTAACACCAAAGAACACGACATGAAATAGGCGAAATCCAAGATTCTTCTTTCTATGTAGCTGGAACCCAAAACAACCTGTTTGGCTTTGTTTAAGCTTATTACGCTTCGCTTTGCTATTTGTGAGTGAATGAACACCGAAAGAATAATCCAAGCTTTCTTTTGCGATGGAACCAAAACACCTATGCTGATAACAAACATGTCACTGCGATTTTGGGGTGAATGTGCATTCTAACCCCAAAAACATCAATTTGAAACCAGCCCAATCAGAGGGTTATCATCTTCTTTTTATGTAGATGGAACCCAAAATACCTTTTGGCTTTGGTTGGGGGTGATGCTGGTGCACACCCAAAAAAACCCCATACGAATTGAAATAAGCACAATTAAAGCTTATTCGTATTCTTTCTACTCATATGGATGGGAAAAGACGGTGTTTTGATATTTTGGTTTCAATACACACACTTTGCGATTTCTGGGTCAATATGCATTAACACCAAAGAACACGACATGAAAACACCAATTTGAAATAAGCCCAATCAGAGCTTTATCATCTTTTTTAAGTGCAGATGGAACCCACAAGGCCTTTTTGCTTTGGTTGGGTTGATTCTGGTGAACACCCAAAAAACAACGCGAATTGAAATAAGCCCAATCAAAGCTTATTCGTCTTCTTTCTATGCATAGGGAAGCAAAAAGACGCTGTTTTGTTATTTTGGTCTCATTACATAAACTTGGCGTTTTCTGGCTGAATGTGCATTAACACCAAAGAACCCAAATTGAAATGAGCGAAATCCAAGATTCTTCTTTCTATGTAGTTGGAACCCAAAAGAAACTCTTTTGCCTAGTTTAGACTTATTAAACTTCGTTATGCTATTTGTGGCTGAATGAACACCGAAAGAAAAATCAAAGCTTATTTGTCCTCTTTCTATTGAGATTGACCCAAAAGACCTATGCTTGATTTGGGCTGATAACAAACATGTCACTGCGTTTTTTGGGTGAATGTGCATTCTAACCCCTAAAATACCAATTTGAAATAAGCCCAATCTGAGCTTTATCATCTTCTTTTTATGTAGATGGAAGCCAAAATAACTTTTTGCTTTGGTTGGGGGTGATTCTGGTGCACACCCAGAAAACACCATGCGAATTGAAATAAGCACAATTAAAGCTTATTCGTCTTCTTTCTACTCATATGGAAGGGAAAAGACGGTGTTTTGATATTTTGGTCTCAATACACACACTTTGCGATTTCTGGTTCAATGTGCTTTAACACCAAAGAACACGACATGAAATAAGCGATATCCAAGATTCTTCTTTCTATGTAGCTGGAACCCAAAACAACCTGTTTGGCTTTGTTTAAGCTTATTACGCTTCGCTTTGCTATTTGTGAGTGAATGAACACCGAAAGAACAATCCTTGCTTATTCGTCCTCTTTCTATTGAGATGGAACCAAAACACCTATGCTTGATTAGGGCTGATAACAAACATGTCACTGCAATTTTTGGGTGAATGTGCATTCTAACCCCAAAAACACCAATTTGAAATACGCCCAATCAGAGCGTTATCATCTTCTTTTTATGAAGATGGAACCCAAAACACCTTTTTGCTTTGGTTGTTGGCGATTCTGGTGCACACCCAGAAAACACCATGAGAATTGAAATAAGCCCTGTGAAAGCTTATTCGTCTTCTTTCTATGCATATGGAAGCGAAAAGACGGTGTTTTCTTATGTTGGTCTCATTACATACACTTTGCGATTTCTGGGTCAATGTGCATTAACACCAAAGAACACGACATGAAATAGGCGAAATCCAAGATGCTTCTTTCTATGTAGCTGGAACCCAAAACAACCTGTTTGGCTTTGTTTAAGCTTATTACGCATCGCTCTGCTATTTGTGAGTGAATGAACACCGAAAGAATAATCCAAGCTTTCTTTTGCAATGGAACCAAAACACCTATGCTGATAACACCTATGCTGATAACAAACATGTCACTGCGATTTTTGGGTGAATGTGCATTCTAAGCCCAAAAACATCAATTTGAAATCAGCCCAATCAGAGCGTTATCATCTTCTTTTTATGTAGATAGAATCCAAAACACCTTTTTTGTTTGGTTGGGGGTGATTCTGATGCACACCCAAAAACACCATGCGAATTGAAATAAGCACAATTAAAGCTTATTCGTCTTCTTTCTTTTAGCGGAACGGTCAAGGCAGACTGCGCTGGGACTCTCTTCGGAGACATGATGGCTACCAAAAAAGAGAAATATCAACATGAGAAAAGAAGTTAATGCACCCCAGATACCTGGCGATCACAAAATGAACCCAAATAAAACAGTAAGCTACTCAATTAAGGAGCATACAATTAAGCAGAAAGTGCCTTTTCCTGTATTGGCCACTAGCTGGCAGCAAATTAGCTTCCCTGTACTAAAATAAAACAACAGGCTGCAATGCACAGAATGTCCTCAAAGTGGCAGCAGTTAACAGTCTAAAGTATTTCTTTATAATTAAATCAGGGAGGCTGCAATGCTCAGAACGGCCACTAGATGGCCTGCGTGAGCAATTTAAGCCTGGAAAATGGCGTTCCCGCCAAAACGCAGCAGGGAAAGGCAGCTGAACACAATGGGCCTGCACCCAGGCCCAAGTTAGGCCGCGCCTGCCTCCCTGCAGCCCCGCAAGACACCAGGCCTCCCCGCTTCGCAGGGAGGGCCACCAAGGACAAAGGAAGGCCGAAACCGGCCTCGGAAATCGGCGGGGGGGGGGCTCGGGAAAGCCTAAGAAGGCCCAGCAGGGCTGGAGGCACCCCCCGCTGCGGCGCGGCACCAGGCGCTGCCGAAAAAAGGCCCTTCGTCCAACCAGGAGCCAGGCCTAGGCAGCTGCGCCCCTGCGGCTGGGCGCACTTCGCAGAGGCCTAGTGCCGCCGAACGTTAAGGTAAGCTACAGTGGGGGGGGGGGAAGGGGAAAATTAAAGGACTAAGGGGGGTGGGAATGAAGGGTAAAAATTTTAGAAGGAGAGAGGGGAAAATTAAAATAAAATTAATAATTATTACACAGAGGAAACTTAATCAAAGGACAAAATTAGAATTAAATAGAGCTAACGCAATTAAAGCAGGCCAAAGACACAAGGATAATGGGTAATTAGTAGAAAAATACAACCATCTCCCTTCGCTGTGATCAATCCGATGCATGGGCGAAAAGAGGAAGCCCTAGCCTCGTGCAAGGAGAACACGCTTTGTGAGTGAATGAACACCGAAAGAACAATCCAAGCTTTCTATTGCGATGGAACCAAAACACCTAAGCTTTATTTGGTCTCATTACACACACTTTGTGATTTCTGGGTCAATGTGCATTCTAACCCCCAAAAGGCCAATTTGAAATCAGCCCAATCAGAGCGTTATCATATTCTTTTTATGCAGATAGAGTCCAAAACACCTTTTTTGTTTGGTTGGGGCTGATTCTGGTGCACACCCAAAAAACACCATGCAAATTGAAATAAGCACAATCAAAGCTTATTCCTCTTCTTTAATCGCACATGGAAGCGAAAAGGCAGTGTTGTGTTAGATTGGTCTCATTACATACACTGTGCGATTTCTGGATCAATGTCCATTTACACCAAAGAACACGACATGAAATACGCGACAGCCAAGATTCTTCTTTCTATGTAGATGGAAGCCAAAACAACCTGTTTTGCTTTGTTTTGGCTTACTACACCTCGCTTTGCTGTTTTTGGGTGAATGAACACCGAAAGAACAATTAAAGCTTATTCGTCTTCTTTCTATTGAGACGGAACCAAAACACCTATTCTTGATTTGGACTGATAACAAACATTTAGCATCTGCGATTTCGGGGTGAATGTGCATTCTAACCCCAAAACCAACAATTGGAAATAAGCCCAATCAGAGCTTTATCATGACAAACATTTCACTCTGCGATTTTTGGGTGAATGTGCATTGTAACCCCGAAAACACCAATTTGAAATAAGCTCAATCAAAGCCTATTCGTCTTCCTTTTATGTAGATGGAACCCAAAACACCTTTTTGCTTGGGTTGTTGGCGATTCTGGTGCACACCCAGAAAACACCATGAGAATTGAAATAAGCCCTGTGAAAGCTTATTCGTCTTCTTTCTATGCATATGGAAGCGAAAAGACGGTGTTTTCTTATGTTGGTCTCATTACATACACTTTGCGATTTCTGGGTCAATGTGCATTAACACCAAAGAACACGACATGAAATAGGCGAAATCCAAGATTCTTCTTTCTATGTAGCTGGAACCCAAAACAACCTGTTTGGCTTTGTTTAAGCTTATTACGCTTCGCTTTGCTATTTGTGAGTGAATGAACACCGAAAGAATAATCCAAGCTTTCTTTTGCGATGGAACCAAAACACCTATGCTGATAACACCTATGCTGATAACAAACATGTCACTGCGATTTTGGGGTGAATGTGCATTCTAACCCCAAAAACATCAATTTGAAACCAGCCCAATCAGAGGGTTATCATCTTCTTTTTATGTAGATGGAACCCAAAATACCTTTTGGCTTTGGTTGGGGGTGATGCTGGTGCACACCCAAAAAAACCCCATACGAATTGAAATAAGCACAATTAAAGCTTATTCGTATTCTTTCTACTCATATGGATGGGAAAAGACGGTGTTTTGATATTTTGGTTTCAATACACACACTTTGCGATTTCTGGGTCAATATGCATTAACACCAAAGAACACGACATGAAAACACCAATTTGAAATAAGCCCAATCAGAGCTTTATCATCTTTTTTAAGTGCAGATGGAACCCACAAGGCCTTTTTGCTTTGGTTGGGTTGATTCTGGTGAACACCCAAAAAACAACGCGAATTGAAATAAGCCCAATCAAAGCTTATTCGTCTTCTTTCTATGCATAGGGAAGCAAAAAGAAGCTGTTTTGTTATTTTGGTCTCATTACATAAACTTGGCGTTTTCTGGCTGAATGTGCATTAACACCAAAGAACCCAAATTGAAATGAGCGAAATCCAAGATTCTTCTTTCTATGTAGTTGGAACCCAAAAGAAACTCTTTTGCCTAGTTTAGACTTATTAAACTTCGTTATGCTATTTGTGGCTGAATGAACACCGAAAGAAAAATCAAAGCTTATTTGTCCTCTTTCTATTGAGATTGACCCAAAACACCTATGCTTGATTTGGGCTGATAACAAACATGTCACTGCGTTTTTTGGGTGAATGTGCATTCTAACCCCTAAAATACCAATTTGAAATAAGCCCAATCTGAGCTTTATCATCTTCTTTTTATGTAGATGGAAGCCAAAATAACTTTTTGCTTTGGTTGGGGGTGATTCTGGTGCACACCCAGAAAACACCATGCGAATTGAAATAAGCACAATTAAAGCTTATTCGTCTTCTTTCTACTCATATGGAAGGGAAAAGACGGTGTTTTGATATTTTGGTCTCAATACACACACTTTGCGATTTCTGGTTCAATGTGCTTTAACACCAAAGAACACGACATGAAATAAGCGATATCCAAGATTCTTCTTTCTATGTAGCTGGAACCCAAAACAACCTGTTTGGCTTTGTTTAAGCTTATTACGCTTCGCTTTGCTATTTGTGAGTGAATGAACACCGAAAGAACAATCCTTGCTTATTCGTCCTCTTTCTATTGAGATGGAACCAAAACACCTATGCTTGATTTGGGCTGATAACAAACATGTCACTGCAATTTTTGGGTGAATGTGCATTCTAACCCCAAAAACACCAATTTGAAATACGCCCAATCAGAGCGTTATCATCTTCTTTTTATGAAGATGGAACCCAAAACACCTTTTTGCTTTGGTTGGGGATGATTCTGGTGCACACCCAAAAAACACCATGCGAATTCAAATAAGCACAATTAAAGCTTATTCGTCTTCTTTCTACTCATAGGGAAGCGAAAAGACGGTGTTTTGTTATGTTGGTTTCAGTACATACACTGTGCGATTTCTGAGTCAATGTGCATTTTCACCAAAGAACACGACTTGAAATAAGCGAAAGCCATGATTCTTCTTTCGATGTAGATGGACCGCAAAAGAACCTGTTTTGCTTTGTTTTGGCTGATTAAACTTCGCTTTGCTATTTGTGGGTGAATGAACAACGAAAGAACAATCAAAGCTTATTCGTCCTCTTTTTATTGAGATGGAACCCAGACACCTATGTTTAATTTGGGCTCATGACAAACATTTCACTCTGCGATTTTTCGGTAAATGTGCATTGTAACCCCGAAAACACCAATTTGAAATAAGCTCAAGCAAAGCCTATTCGTCTTCCTTTTATGTAGATGGAACCCAAAACACCTTTTTGCTTGGGTTGTTGGCGATTCTGGTGCACACCCAGAAAACACCATGAGAATTGAAATAAGCCCTGTGAAAGCTTATTCGTCTTCTTTCTATGCATATGGAAGCGAAAAGACGGTGTTTTCTTATGTTGGTCTCATTACATACACTTTGCGATTTCTGGGTCAATGTGCATTAACACCAAAGAACACGACATGAAATAGGCGAAATCCAAGATGCTTCTTTCTATGTAGCTGGAACCCAAAACAACCTGTTTGGCTTTGTTTAAGCTTATTATGCATCGCTCTGCTATTTGTGAGTGAATGAACACCGAAAGAATAATCCAAGCTTTCTTTTGCAATGGAACCAAAACACCTATGCTGATAACAAACATGTCACTGCGATTTTTGGGTGAATGTGCATTCTAAGCCCAAAAACATCAATTTGAAATCAGCCGAATCAGAGCGTTATCATCTTCTTTTTATGTAGATAGAATCCAAAACACCTTTTTTGTTTGGTTGGGGGTGATTCTGATGCACACCCAAAAACACCATGCGAATTGAAATAAGCACAATTAAAGCTTATTCGTCTTCTTTCTTTTAGGCGGAACGGTCAAGGCAGACTGCGCTGGGACTCTCTTCGGAGACATGATGGCTACCAAAAAAGAGAAATATCAACATGAGAAAAGAAGTTAATGCACCCCAGATACCTGGCGATCACAAAATGAACCCAAATAAAACAGTAAGCTACTCAATTAAGGAGCATACAATTAAGCAGAAAGTGCCTTTTCCTTTATTGGCCACTAGCTGGCAGCAAATTAGCTTCCCTGTACTAAAATAAAACAACAGGCTGCAATGCACAGAATGTCCTCAAAGTGGCAGCAGTTAACAGTCTAAAGTATTTCTTTATAATTAAATCAGGGAGGCTGCAATGCTCAGAACGGCCACTAGATGGCCTGCGTGAGCAATTTAAGCCTGGAAAATGGCGTTCCCGCCAAAACGCAGCAGGGAAAGGCAGCTGAACACAATGGGCCTGCACCCAGGCCCAAGTTAGGCCGCGCCTGCCTCCCTGCAGCCCCGCAAGACACCAGGCCTCCCCGCTTCGCAGGGAGGGCCACCAAGGACAAAGGAAGGCCGAAACCGGCCTCGGAAATCGGCGGGGGGGGGGGGGCTCGGGAAAGCCTAAGAAGGCCCAGCAGGGCTGGAGGCACCCCCCGCTGCGGCGCGGCACCAGGCGCTGCCGAAAAAAGGCCCTTCGTCCAACCAGGAGCCAGGCTTAGGCAGCTGCGCCCCTGCGGCTGGGCGCACTTCGCAGAGGCCTAGTGCCTCCGAACGTTAAGGTAAGCTACAGTGGGGGGGGGAAAGGGGAAAATTAAAGGACTAAGGGGGGTGGGAATGAAGGGTAAAAATTTTAGAAGGAGAGAGGGAAAATTAAAATAAAATTAATAATTATTACACAGAGGAAACTTAATCAAAGGACAAAATTAAGAATTAAATAGAGCTAACGCAATTAAAGCAGGCCAAAGACACAAGGATAATGGGTAATTAGTAGAAAAATACAACCATCTCCCTTTGCTGTGATCAATCCGATGTATGGGCGAAAAGAGGAAGCCCTAGCCTCGTGCAAGGAGAACACGCTTTGTGAGTGAATGAACACCGAAAGAACAATCCAAGCTTTCTATTGCGATGGAACCAAAACACCTAAGCTTTATTTGGTCTCATTACACACACTTTGTGATTTCTGGGTCAATGTGCATTCTAACCCCCAAAAGGCCAATTTGAAATCAGCCCAATCAGAGCGTTATCATATTCTTTTTATGCAGATAGAGTCCAAAACACCTTTTTTGTTTGGTTGGGGCTGATTCTGGTGCACACCCAAAAAACACCATGCAAATTGAAATAAGCACAATCAAAGCTTATTCCTCTTCTTTCTACGCTCATGGAAGCGAAAAGGCAGTGTTGTGTTAGATTGGTCTCATTACATACACTGTGCGATTTCTGGATCAATGTGCATTTACACCAAAGAACACGACATGAAATACGCGACAGCCAAGATTCTTCTTTCTATGTAGATGGAAGCCAAAACAACCTGTTTTGCTTTGTTTTGGCTTACTACACCTCGCTTTGCTGTTTTTGGGTGAATGAACACCGAAAGAACAATTAAAGCTTATTCGTCTTCTTTCTATTGAGACGGAACCAAAACACCTATTCTTGATTTGGACTGATAACAAACATTTAGCATCTGCGATTTCGGGGTGAATGTGCATTCTAACCCCAAAACCAACAATTGGAAATAAGCCCAATCAGAGCTTTATCATGACAAACATTTCACTCTGCGATTTTTGGGTGAATGTGCATTGTAACCCCGAAAACACCAATTTGAAATAAGCTCAATCAAAGCCTATTCGTCTTCCTTTTATGTAGATGGAACCCAAAACACCTTTTTGCTTGGGTTGGGGGCGATTCTGGTGCACACCCAGAAAACACCATGAGAATTGAAATAAGCCCTGTGAAAGCTTATTCGTCTTCTTTCTATGCATATGGAAGCGAAAAGACGGTGTTTTCTTATGTTGGTCTCATTACATACACTTTGCGATTTCTGGGTCAATGTGCATTAACACCAAAGAACACGACATGAAATAGGCGAAATCCAAGATTCTTCTTTCTATGTAGCTGGAACCCAAAACAACCTGTTTGGCTTTGTTTAAGCTTATTACGCTTCGCTTTGCTATTTGTGAGTGAATGAACACCGAAAGAATAATCCAAGCTTTCTTTTGCGATGGAACCAAAACACCTATGCTGATAACACCTATGCTGATAACAAACATGTCACTGCGATTTTGGGGTGAATGTGCATTCTAACCCCAAAAACATCAATTTGAAACCAGCCCAATCAGAGGGTTATCATCTTCTTTTTATGTAGATGGAACCCAAAATACCTTTTGGCTTTGGTTGGGGGTGATGCTGGTGCACACCCAAAAAAACCCCATACGAATTGAAATAAGCACAATTAAAGCTTATTCGTATTCTTTCTACTCATATGGATGTGAAAAGACGGTGTTTTGATATTTTGGTTTCAATACACACACTTTGCGATTTCTGGTTCAATGTGCTTTAACACCAAAGAACACGACATGAAATAAGCGATATCCAAGATTCTTCTTTCTATGTAGCTGGAACCCAAAAGAAACTCTTTTGCCTAGTTTAGACTTATTAAACTTCGTTATGCTATTTGTGGCTGAATGAACACCGAAAGAAAAATCAAAGCTTATTTGTCCTCTTTCTATTGAGATTGACCCAAAACACCTATGCTTGATTTGGGCTGATAACAAACATGTCACTGCGTTTTTTGGGTGAATGTGCATTCTAACCCCTAAAATACCAATTTGAAATAAGCCCAATCTGAGCTTTATCATCTTCTTTTTATGTAGATGGAACCCACAAGGCCTTTTTGCTTTGGTTGGGTTGATTCTGGTGAACACCCAAAAAACAACGCGAATTGAAATAAGCCCAATCAAAGCTTATTCGTCTTCTTTCTATGCATAGGGAAGCAAAAAGACGCTGTTTTGTTATTTTGGTCTCATTACATAAACTTGGCGTTTTCTGGCTGAATGTGCATTAACACCAAAGAACCCAAATTGAAATGAGCGAAATCCAAGATTCTTCTTTCTATGTAGTTGGAACCCAAAAGAAACTCTTTTGCCTAGTTTAGACTTATTAAACTTCGCTTTGCTATTTGTGAGTGAATGAACACCGAAAGAACAATCCTTGCTTATTCGTCCTCTTTCTATTGAGATGGAACCAAAACACCTATGCTTGATTTGGGCTGATAACAAACATGTCACTGCAATTTTTGGGTGAATGTGCATTCTAACCCCAAAAACACCAATTTGAAATACGCCCAATCAGAGCGTTATCATCTTCTTTTTATGAAGATGGAACCCAAAACACCTTTTTGCTTTGGTTGGGGATGATTCTGGTGCACACCCAAAAAACACCATGCGAATTCAAATAAGCACAATTAAAGCTTATTCGTCTTCTTTCTACTCATAGGGAAGCGAAAAGACGGTGTTTTGTTATGTTGGTTTCAGTACATACACTGTGCGATTTCGGAGTCAATGTGCATTTTCACCAAAGAACACGACTTGAAATAAGCGAAAGCCATGATTCTTCTTTCGATGTAGATGGACCGCAAAAGAACCTGTTTTGCTTTGTTTTGGCTGATTAAACTTCGCTTTGCTATTTGTGGGTGAATGAACAACGAAAGAACAATCAAAGCTTATTCGTCCTCTTTTTATTGAGATGGAACCCAGACACCTATGTTTAATTTGGGCTCATGACAAACATTTCACTCTGCGATTTTTCGGTAAATGTGCATTGTAACCCCGAAAACACCAATTTGAAATAAGCTCAAGCAAAGCCTATTCGTCTTCCTTTTATGTAGATGGAACCCAAAACACCTTTTTGCTTGGGTTGGGGGCGATTCTGGTGCACACCCAGAAAACACCATGAGAATTGAAATAAGCCCTGTGAAAGCTTATTCGTCTTCTTTCTATGCATATGGAAGCGAAAAGACGGTGTTTTCTTATGTTGGTCTCATTACATACACTTTGCGATTTCTGGGTCAATGTGCATTAACACCAAAGAACACGACATGAAATAGGCGAAATCCAAGATGCTTCTTTCTATGTAGCTGGAACCCAAAACAACCTGTTTGGCTTTGTTTAAGCTTATTATGCATCGCTCTGCTATTTGTGAGTGAATGAACACCGAAAGAATAATCCAAGCTTTCTTTTGCGATGGAACCAAAACACCTATGCTGATAACACCTATGCTGATAACAAACATGTCACTGCGATTTTTGGGTGAATGTGCATTCTAAGCCCAAAAACATCAATTTGAAATCAGCCGAATCAGAGCGTTATCATCTTCTTTTTATGTAGATAGAATCCAAAACACCTTTTTTGTTTGGTTGGGGGTGATTCTGATGCACACCCAAAAACACCATGCGAATTGAAATAAGCACAATTAAAGCTTATTCGTCTTCTTTCTTTTAGGCGGAACGGTCAAGGCAGACTGCGCTGGGACTCTCTTCGGAGACATGATGGCTACCAAAAAAGAGAAATATCAACATGAGAAAAGAAGTTAATGCACCCCAGATACCTGGCGATCACAAAATGAACCCAAATAAAACAGTAAGCTACTCAATTAAGGAGCATACAATTAAGCAGAAAGTGCCTTTTCCTTTATTGGCCACTAGCTGGCAGCAAATTAGCTTCCCTGTACTAAAATAAAACAACAGGCTGCAATGCACAGAATGTCCTCAAAGTGGCAGCAGTTAACAGTCTAAAGTATTTCTTTATAATTAAATCAGGGAGGCTGCAATGCTCAGAACGGCCACTAGATGGCCTGCGTGAGCAATTTAAGCCTGGAAAATGGCGTTCCCGCCAAAACGCAGCAGGGAAAGGCAGCTGAACACAATGGGCCTGCACCCAGGCCCAAGTTAGGCCGCGCCTGCCTCCCTGCAGCCCCGCAAGACACCAGGCCTCCCCGCTTCGCAGGGAGGGCCACCAAGGACAAAGGAAGGCCGAAACCGGCCTCGGAAATCGGCGGGGGGGGGCTCGGGAAAGCCTAAGAAGGCCCAGCAGGGCTGGAGGCACCCCCCGCTGCGGCGCGGCACCAGGCGCTGCCGAAAAAAGGCCCTTCGTCCAACCAGGAGCCAGGCTTAGGCAGCTGCGCCCCTGCGGCTGGGCGCACTTCGCAGAGGCCTAGTGCCTCCGAACGTTAAGGTAAGCTACAGTGGGGGGGGGGGGAAGGGGAAAATTAAAGGACTAAGGGGGGTGGGAATGAAGGGTAAAAATTTTAGAAGGAGAAAGGGAAAATTAAAATAAAATTAATAATTATTACACAGAGGAAACTTAATCAAAGGACAAAATTAAGAATTAAATAGAGCTAACGCAATTAAAGCAGGCCAAAGACACAAGGATAATGGGTAATTAGTAGAAAAATACAACCATCTCCCTTTGCTGTGATCAATCCGATGCATGGGCGAAAAGAGGAAGCCCTAGCCTCGTGCAAGGAGAACACGCTTTGTGAGTGAATGAACACCGAAAGAACAATCCAAGCTTTCTATTGCGATGGAACCAAAACACCTAAGCTTTATTTGGTCTCATTACACACACTTTGTGATTTCTGGGTCAATGTGCATTCTAACCCCCAAAAGGCCAATTTGAAATCAGCCCAATCAGAGCGTTATCATATTCTTTTTATGCAGATAGAGTCCAAAACACCTTTTTTGTTTGGTTGGGGCTGATTCTGGTGCACACCCAAAAAACACCATGCAAATTGAAATAAGCACAATCAAAGCTTATTCCTCTTCTTTCTACGCACATGGAAGCGAAAAGGCAGTGTTGTGTTAGATTGGTCTCATTACATACACTGTGCGATTTCTGGATCAATGTGCATTTACACCAAAGAACACGACATGAAATACGCGACAGCCAAGATTCTTCTTTCTATGTAGATGGAAGCCAAAACAACCTGTTTTGCTTTGTTTTGGCTTACTACACCTCGCTTTGCTGTTTTTGGGTGAATGAACACCGAAAGAACAATTAAAGCTTATTCATCTTCTTTCTATTGAGACGGAACCAAAACACCTATTCTTGATTTGGACTGATAACAAACATTTAGCATCTGCGATTTCGGGGTGAATGTGCATTCTAACCCCAAAACCAACAATTGGAAATAAGCCCAATCAGAGCTTTATCATGACAAACATTTCACTCTGCGATTTTTGGGTGAAAGTGCATTGTAACCCCGAAAACACCAATTTGAAATAAGCTCAATCAAAGCCTATTCGTCTTCCTTTTATGTAGATGGAACCCAAAACACCTTTTTGCTTGGGTTGGGGGCGATTCTGGTGCACACCCAGAAAACACCATGAGAATTGAAATAAGCCCTGTGAAAGCTTATTCGTCTTCTTTCTATGCATATGGAAGCGAAAAGACGGTGTTTTCTTATGTTGGTCTCATTACATACACTTTGCGATTTCTGGGTCAATGTGCATTAACACCAAAGAACACGACATGAAATAGGCGAAATCCAAGATTCTTCTTTCTATGTAGCTGGAACCCAAAACAACCTGTTTGGCTTTGTTTAAGCTTATTACGCTTCGCTTTGCTATTTGTGAGTGAATGAACACCGAAAGAATAATCCAAGCTTTCTTTTGCGATGGAACCAAAACACCTATGCTGATAACACCTATGCTGATAACAAACATGTCACTGCGATTTTGGGGTGAATGTGCATTCTAACCCCAAAAACATCAATTTGAAACCAGCCCAATCAGAGGGTTATCATCTTCTTTTTATGTAGATGGAACCCAAAATACCTTTTGGCTTTGGTTGGGGGTGATGCTGGTGCACACCCAAAAAAACCCCATACGAATTGAAATAAGCACAATTAAAGCTTATTCGTATTCTTTCTACTCATATGGATGGGAAAAGACGGTGTTTTGATATTTTGGTTTCAATACACACACTTTGCGATTTCTGGGTCAATATGCATTAACACCAAAGAACACGACATGAAAACACCAATTTGAAATAAGCCCAATCAGAGCTTTATCATCTTTTTTTAGTGCAGATGGAACCCACAAGGCCTTTTTGCTTTGGTTGGGTTGATTCTGGTGAACACCCAAAAAACAACGCGAATTGAAATAAGCCCAATCAAAGCTTATTCGTCTTCTTTCTATGCATAGGGAAGCAAAAAGACGCTGTTTTGTTATTTTGGTCTCATTACATAAACTTGGCGTTTTCTGGCTGAATGTGCATTAACACCAAAGAACCCAAATTGAAATGAGCGAAATCCAAGATTCTTCTTTCTATGTAGTTGGAACCCAAAAGAAACTCTTTTGCCTAGTTTAGACTTATTAAACTTCGCTTTGCTATTTGTGAGTGAATGAACACCGAAAGAACAATCCTTGCTTATTCGTCCTCTTTCTATTGAGATGGAACCAAAACACCTATGCTTGATTTGGGCTGATAACAAACATGTCACTGCAATTTTTGGGTGAATGTGCATTCTAACCCCAAAAACACCAATTTGAAATACGCCCAATCAGAGCGTTATCATCTTCTTTTTATGAAGATGGAACCCAAAACACCTTTTTGCTTTGGTTGGGGATGATTCTGGTGCACACCCAAAAAACACCATGCGAATTCAAATAAGCACAATTAAAGCTTATTCGTCTTCTTTCTACTCATAGGGAAGCGAAAAGACGGTGTTTTGTTATGTTGGTTTCAGTACATACACTGTGCGATTTCTGAGTCAATGTGCATTTTCACCAAAGAACACGACTTGAAATAAGCGAAAGCCATGATTCTTCTTTCGATGTAGATGGACCGCAAAAGAACCTGTTTTGCTTTGTTTTGGCTGATTAAACTTCGCTTTGCTATTTGTGGGTGAATGAACAACGAAAGAACAATCAAAGCTTATTCGTCCTCTTTTTATTGAGATGGAACCCAGACACCTATGTTTAATTTGGGCTCATGACAAACATTTCACTCTGCGATTTTTGGGTAAATGTGCATTGTAACCCCGAAAACACCAATTTGAAATAAGCTCAAGCAAAGCCTATTCGTCTTCCTTTTATGTAGATGGAACCCAAAACACCTTTTTGCTTGGGTTGTTGGCGATTCTGGTGCACACCCAGAAAACACCATGAGAATTGAAATAAGCCCTGTGAAAGCTTATTCGTCTTCTTTCTATGCATATGGAAGCTGTCAGAGCTGGCTCCGGGTCCCAGCTCACCAAGGACCAACGCTAGCCGATCGTACAGTATCACAGTCTTTATTGAAGAATAGTCTCCATTTACAAGTCTCAGCGTCCCAGCCCTACGTCTGGACTTTAGACCGGCGAAGCTCTGTCTGGATCTCCACCCCCTGTGCACCAGTTTAATACTCTAATCTTACTCCACCTCTTCCTTCTCTCTCTCTTCCTCTGGGTCTTACTACCCCCCGGGGTCTCATTCCTCCTGGACTCTTCCGACGCAGAGCTTGACCCCTCTGACTCCTCCCCCTCTCTTCGGCGGGCTTTAGGACCTGGCTCCCTACCCGGGCTGCCCACCTTGCCGCCCTCCTGTACATTTGAACTTGGCGCGCGCGCGCGTTTTACTTTCCGGATGACCGTTTCCTCGCTCCCTGACGAGGGTGTGGTCAGTCCTGCCTCACGTTCTCCCTCTGCCTGCGCGCTCCCTGATCCCGATGCCTTGGACTCCTCCCCCCTACTGCACTCTGGGGGGGACGCTGGCCCGGATTTCCAGCTGCTACTCTCTGAGTCCCCTCCTTCCCGAGGTGTCCCCCTGGGCACTCCCCTTGCCCTGACCATGGGGGCCCCTTTCTGTGAATCCTCCGAGTCACTGGAGAGGCTCAGAGACCTCGGACTACTGTCGCCGCTGACATTTCCTTCCGACTCCTCCCCCTCGCTCTCCGTTTCTTCCCTCTCCTGTGACTCTGCTCCTGAACCCCTGACAGAAGCGAAAAGACGGTGTTTTCTTATGTTGGTCTCATTACATACACTTTGCGATTTCTGGGTCAATGTGCATTAACACCAAAGAACACGACATGAAATAGGCGAAATCCAAGATGCTTCTTTCTATGTAGCTGGAACCCAAAACAACCTGTTTGGCTTTGTTTAAGCTTATTATGCATCGCTCTGCTATTTGTGAGTGAATGAACACCGAAAGAATAATCCAAGCTTTCTTTTGCGATGGAACCAAAACACCTATGCTGATAACACCTATGCTGATAACAAACATGTCACTGCGATTTTTGGGTGAATGTGCATTCTAAGCCCAAAAACATCAATTTGAAATCAGCCGAATCAGAGCGTTATCATCTTCTTTTTATGTAGATAGAATCCAAAACACCTTTTTTGTTTGGTTGGGGGTGATTCTGATGCACACCCAAAAACACCATGCGAATTGAAATAAGCACAATTAAAGCTTATTCGTCTTCTTTCTTTTAGGCGGAACGGTCAAGGCAGACTGCGCTGGGACTCTCTTCGGAGACATGATGGCTACCAAAAAAGAGAAATATCAACATGAGAAAAGAAGTTAATGCACCCCAGATACCTGGCGATCACAAAATGAACCCAAATAAAACAGTAAGCTACTCAATTAAGGAGCATACAATTAAGCAGAAAGTGCCTTTTCCTTTATTGGCCACTAGCTGGCAGCAAATTAGCTTCCCTGTACTAAAATAAAACAACAGGCTGCAATGCACAGAATGTCCTCAAAGTGGCAGCAGTTAACAGTCTAAAGTATTTCTTTATAATTAAATCAGGGAGGCTGCAATGCTCAGAACGGCCACTAGATGGCCTGCGTGAGCAATTTAAGCCTGGAAAATGGCGTTCCCGCCAAAACGCAGCAGGGAAAGGCAGCTGAACACAATGGGCCTGCACCCAGGCCCAAGTTAGGCCGCGCCTGCCTCCCTGCAGCCCCGCAAGACACCAGGCCTCCCCGCTTCGCAGGGAGGGCCACCAAGGACAAAGGAAGGCCGAAACCGGCCTCGGAAATCGGCGGGGGGGGGGGGCTCGGGAAAGCCTAAGAAGGCCCAGCAGGGCTGGAGGCACCCCCCGCTGCGGCGCGGCACCAGGCGCTGCCGAAAAAAGGCCCTTCGTCCAACCAGGAGCCAGGCTTAGGCAGCTGCGCCCCTGCGGCTGGGCGCACTTCGCAGAGGCCTAGTGCCTCCGAACGTTAAGGTAAGCTACAGTGGGGGGGGGGAAAGGGGAAAATTAAAGGACTAAGGGGGGTGGGAATGAAGGGTAAAAATTTTAGAAGGAGAAAGGGAAAATTAAAATAAAATTAATAATTATTACACAGAGGAAACTTAATCAAAGGACAAAATTAAGAATTAAATAGAGCTAACGCAATTAAAGCAGGCCAAAGACACAAGGATAATGGGTAATTAGTAGAAAAATACAACCATCTCCCTTTGCTGTGATCAATCCGATGCATGGGCGAAAAGAGGAAGCCCTAGCCTCGTGCAAGGAGAACACGCTTTGTGAGTGAATGAACACCGAAAGAACAATCCAAGCTTTCTATTGCGATGGAACCAAAACACCTAAGCTTTATTTGGTCTCATTACACACACTTTGTGATTTCTGGGTCAATGTGCATTCTAACCCCCAAAAGGCCAATTTGAAATCAGCCCAATCAGAGCGTTATCATATTCTTTTTATGCAGATAGAGTCCAAAACACCTTTTTTGTTTGGTTGGGGCTGATTCTGGTGCACACCCAAAAAACACCATGCAAATTGAAATAAGCACAATCAAAGCTTATTCCTCTTCTTTCTACGCACATGGAAGCGAAAAGGCAGTGTTGTGTTAGATTGGTCTCATTACATACACTGTGCGATTTCTGGATCAATGTGCATTTACACCAAAGAACACGACATGAAATACGCGACAGCCAAGATTCTTCTTTCTATGTAGATGGAAGCCAAAACAACCTGTTTTGCTTTGTTTTGGCTTACTACACCTCGCTTTGCTGTTTTTGGGTGAATGAACACCGAAAGAACAATTAAAGCTTATTCGTCTTCTTTCTATTGAGACGGAACCAAAACACCTATTCTTGATTTGGACTGATAACAAACATTTAGCATCTGCGATTTCGGGGTGAATGTGCATTCTAACCCCAAAACCAACAATTGGAAATAAGCCCAATCAGAGCTTTATCATGACAAACATTTCACTCTGCGATTTTTGGGTGAATGTGCATTGTAACCCCGAAAACACCTGTCAGGGCTGGCTCCGGGTCCCAGCTCACCAAGGACCAACGCTAGCCGATAGTACAGTATCAAAGTCTTTATTGAAGAATAGTCTCCATTTACAAGTCTCAGCGTCCCAGCCCTACGTCTGGACTTTAGACCGGCGAAGCTCTGTCTGGATCTCCACCCCCCGTGCACCAGTTCAAGACTCTAATCTTACTCCACCTCTTCCTTCTCTCTCTCTTCCTCTGGGTCTTACTACCCCCCGGGGTCTCATTCCTCCTGGACTCTTCCGACGCGGAGCTAGACCCCTCTGACTCCTCCCCCTCTCTTCGGCGGGCTTTAGGACCTGGCTCCTTACCCGGGCTGCCCACCTTGCCGCCCTCCTGTACATTTGAACTTGGCGCGCGCGCGCGTTTTACTTTCCGGATGACCGTTTCCTCGCTCCCTGACGAGGGTGTGGCCACTCCTGCCTCACGTTCTCCCTCTGCCTGCGCGCTCCCTGATCCCGATGCCTTAGACTCCTCCCCCCTACTACTCTCTGGGGGGGACGCTGGTCCGGATTTCCAGCTGCTACTCTCTGAGTCCCCTTCTTCCCGAGGTGTCCCCCTGGGCACTCCCCTTGCCCTGACCATGGGGGCCCCTTTCTGTGAATCCTCCGAGTCACTGGAGAGACTCAGAGATCTTGGACTACTGTCGCCGCTGACATTTCCTTCCGACTCCTCCCCCTCGCTCTCTGTTTCTTCCCTCTCCAGTGACTCTGCTCCTGAACCCCTGACATCCATCCCCCCTCGAAGCCCCCCCTTCCCCCCTCCCCTTCCTCCGGCGGGGGTGCTGGGTGCTCCGTCGTTGTGGGGGTGAATGGTGTATACAGTTCGTCCCCCGTGGCGTGCATCCAGTTAGAGAAATCCGGCTCGACCTCCATGTCTTCGCCGACCTCGTTCTCCTCTGCTTCCATCTCCGTGCCGCCATGCTCGAACCCAACGTCCTCCCCCATCACGTCCATGTCCCTCTCACCCTCGTTCCCCTCTGGGTCCGTTGCCTGCCAAGGGCCCCTCAGCCACCTCTCCTCTCCTCGATTGTCCCACCAAAACGAGCGGTCTGAGGCAAACCCCGAGGGCGAGCCCTCCGGTGAACGTGTGTCTAATGGTGGTTCTTCGTCCGAGGTGAATCCCTGGAACGTGCTGGTAGAAAGCGTGGGTGTGAAAAGCCAGTCGTCGAAATACTCGGCTGGCATGGGCCTGTGTGGGAACAAGGCATGAAACTCCTCTTTGAGGAGAGGCTCGTCCAGGGCATAGTCCGGCACCCAACTGTTGGCGCTGGCCGGGGTACCTTCCCTTGCGAGAAAATATTCTACTCCCTCTTTCCCCCCATCTCGAGTCCAAAATCTCTGTGACCTGGTTGATGGGTTCCCTTCTTGGCGACTCCCTCCGTGGGGGGATCTCCTTATACTGGTCTGGTGCCGTGCCCTGCGCCTGAAATCGGTGAGGTGCTTTGTAGGGCGTGAGCACCGACCTATGGAATACTGGGTGCATTCTGGATCCTTCCGGAAGTGTCAACCGGAAGGCCACCGGATTGATCTGTGCCTCAACTAGGTAAGGTCCTAGCTGCTTATGTCCGAGTTTCTTCTCGCAGAAAACCTCCAAAAACGCTGCATACTTGCGAGGCACTGCTTGCAGCGTGCCTAATTGTAGCTGCGGGTCGTCCCCTCCTTCTTCCGGGCTAGGAAGGATGCAATGTTCCGCGCAATAGGAGGAGCCGAAGGTCAGTTGGCGTTGGTACCACGCCAATGCTGGGCTGTGCCTGTGCAGCCAACTCATGCCGAGGACTACAGGCGTGTCCGACAGGTGTGTGACATTAAAGCTGATGACTTCTCGGTGATTTCCAATCCGCATCACCATTGGTTGCGTTTGTTGCACCACCTGCCCCCCTAACAAGTCTCTGCCACCCACCGTGACAACGTTCAGGGGCAGCGTGGCTGGTAGCAGTGGTATATTGTGCTGCTGAATGAATTCCAGTCCTATAAAGTCAGCGTTGCTGCCGGAGTCAATGGTGATCGGCACCTCCAGAGTGCGTCCATTGGGCAGTTGGAGAGACGCTGTAAGCTGCACCACTGGTTTGGGTGGGAGGGGGTCTGTGGGTTGCAAAAGTGCTGGGGATTGTTTCATTGACTTGTCTGACTGGACCCCAGTGCCTCTTCCTCCAGCCAGACTCCGTCGTTTAACTGTTGCTGCGTTTTCAATTGAGCTGCTTCAGCGACTGTTGCGGAGGCTGCAGTGTGCTTGTGGAGCCTCTGGGGACACTCTTTCGCCATGTGTTGAGCACTGTCGCAGATGTAGCACTTCCTGTTCCCTCTAGGAGGCTTCGTTTTGGCTGCTCCCGGGGTTAGGGCTCTGTTAGCTGACTGAGCCCTGGCACCTCCTATCTCCATCGGCTCTTCTCCCCCTCCCTGCGAGGGTGTGGAGTGCGCACGCGCTGCTTCTCTGGGAAAGAAGGGAGGTGCTCTGGCTGGTGCCCTTCCCCAACGCCCTTCTTCCCTGTTGCAAGGACGTTCTTCCAGATGCACCCCGATCTCCAGAGCCCTCTGGACTACCTGCTGGGTGCTCCTTGGTCTCTCCCCTCTTCCAATCTCCGCTTTTACATCTGCATTCAACCCCTCCCAAAAGAGGTCTCTGACTGGCGCAGAATCTTTTTCCCACCCCAGGGCATGAACCAGTCCGAAAAATCGAGTATGGTACTGCCGCACGCTGGCTTTGCCTTGTTTAAGTCCATGTATGTCCCTCCTGGCAATATCGACGTCTACCTTTGATAAAAAGCATGAGTCCATTGCTTTAATAAAAGCCTTCGCATCTTGGAGCGCTGGATCATTGTCCCTCCATAGATTCCGCAGCCACGTTTTGGCTTCCCCATGCAAATGGGACAAGATAAACCCCACTCTCTCTCTCTCATCTCTAAAGTCTTTGTCAAGTAAATCCAGCGCAAACAGCAGGTCTGCTCTGAAGTTGGGGTACTGCTGCAAACTCCCGTCGAAATGCGATACAAGGCTTCCTCCCCTTCTCCCCAAACCTATGCCTTCTGCCTTGGCTCCCGTTTGCCCCTCTTTGGAAAGCACGTCCAACCTGGCCTGGAGATCCCGGCAGGAGGTAACCATCTCCTCCTCTCTCTTCCTGGATGCAATTACCTCAGTGCTGAGTTGTGTCACCGCTTCTTGCAGGGCTTTTATCTTCTCTTCCGTCGTCATCTTGCCTGAGTTTTGTGAGCTCTGTAAGCACCCCTCCTCTGTCCTCGCTGCGCCGACTCACGTGGCGAGGTTCTTGGTGCCAAAACTTTAAAATTGGAGACAGAGCTTACTGTCAGGGCTGGCTCCGGGTCCCAGCTCACCAAGGACCAACGCTAGCCGATAGTACAGTATCAAAGTCTTTATTGAAGAATAGTCTCCATTTACAAGTCTCAGCGTCCCAGCCCTACGTCTGGACTTTAGACCGGCGAAGCTCTGTCTGGATCTCCACCCCCCGTGCACCAGTTCAAGACTCTAATCTTACTCCACCTCTTCCTTCTCTCTCTCTTCCTCTGGGTCTTACTACCCCCCGGGGTCTCATTCCTCCTGGACTCTTCCGACGCGGAGCTAGACCCCTCTGACTCCTCCCCCTCTCTTCGGCGGGCTTTAGGACCTGGCTCCTTACCCGGGCTGCCCACCTTGCCGCCCTCCTGTACATTTGAACTTGGCGCGCGCGCGCGTTTTACTTTCCGGATGACCGTTTCCTCGCTCCCTGACGAGGGTGTGGCCACTCCTGCCTCACGTTCTCCCTCTGCCTGCGCGCTCCCTGATCCCGATGCCTTAGACTCCTCCCCCCTACTACTCTCTGGGGGGGACGCTGGGCCGGATTTCCAGCTGCTACTCTCTGAGTCCCCTTCTTCCCGAGGTGTCCCCCTGGGCACTCCCCTTGCCCTGACCATGGGGGCCCCTTTCTGTGAATCCTCCGAGTCACTGGAGAGACTCAGAGATCTTGGAATACTGTCGCCGCTGACATTTCCTTCCGACTCCTCCCCCTCGCTCTCTGTTTCTTCCCTCTCCAGTGACTCTGCTCCTGAACCCCTGACAACACCAATTTGAAATAAGCTCAATCAAAGCCTATTCGTCTTCCTTTTATGTAGATGGAACCCAAAACACCTTTTTGCTTGGGTTGGGGGCGATTCTGGTGCACACCCAGAAAACACCATGAGAATTGAAATAAGCCCTGTGAAAGCTTATTCGTCTTCTTTCTATGCATATGGAAGCGAAAAGACGGTGTTTTCTTATGTTGGTCTCATTACATACACTTTGCGATTTCTGGGTCAATGTGCATTAACACCAAAGAACACGACATGAAATAGGCGAAATCCAAGATTCTTCTTTCTATGTAGCTGGAACCCAAAACAACCTGTTTGGCTTTGTTTAAGCTTATTACGCTTCGCTTTGCTATTTGTGAGTGAATGAACACCGAAAGAATAATCCAAGCTTTCTTTTGCGATGGAACCAAAACACCTATGCTGATAACACCTATGCTGATAACAAACATGTCACTGCGATTTTGGGGTGAATGTGCATTCTAACCCCAAAAACATCAATTTGAAACCAGCCCAATCAGAGGGTTATCATCTTCTTTTTATGTAGATGGAACCCAAAATACCTTTTGGCTTTGGTTGGGGGTGATGCTGGTGCACACCCAAAAAAACCCCATACGAATTGAAATAAGCACAATTAAAGCTTATTCGTATTCTTTCTACTCATATGGATGGGAAAAGACGGTGTTTTGATATTTTGGTTTCAATACACACACTTTGCGATTTCTGGGTCAATATGCATTAACACCAAAGAACACGACATGAAAACACCAATTTGAAATAAGCCCAATCAGAGCTTTATCATCTTTTTTTAGTGCAGATGGAACCCACAAGGCCTTTTTGCTTTGGTTGGGTTGATTCTGGTGAACACCCAAAAAACAACGCGAATTGAAATAAGCCCAATCAAAGCTTATTCGTCTTCTTTCTATGCATAGGGAAGCAAAAAGACGCTGTTTTGTTATTTTGGTCTCATTACATAAACTTGGCGTTTTCTGGCTGAATGTGCATTAACACCAAAGAACCCAAATTGAAATGAGCGAAATCCAAGATTCTTCTTTCTATGTAGTTGGAACCCAAAAGAAACTCTTTTGCCTAGTTTAGACTTATTAAACTTCGCTTTGCTATTTGTGAGTGAATGAACACCGAAAGAACAATCCTTGCTTATTCGTCCTCTTTCTATTGAGATGGAACCAAAACACCTATGCTTGATTTGGGCTGATAACAAACATGTCACTGCAATTTTTGGGTGAATGTGCATTCTAACCCCAAAAACACCAATTTGAAATACGCCCAATCAGAGCGTTATCATCTTCTTTTTATGAAGATGGAACCCAAAACACCTTTTTGCTTTGGTTGGGGATGATTCTGGTGCACACCCAAAAAACACCATGCGAATTCAAATAAGCACAATTAAAGCTTATTCGTATTCTTTCTACTCATATGGATGGGAAAAGACGGTGTTTTGATATTTTGGTTTCAATACACACACTTTGCGATTTCTGGTTCAATGTGCTTTAACACCAAAGAACACGACATGAAATAAGCGATATCCAAGATTCTTCTTTCTATGTAGCTGGAACCCAAAAGAAACTCTTTTGCCTAGTTTAGACTTATTAAACTTCGTTATGCTATTTGTGGCTGAATGAACACCGAAAGAAAAATCAAAGCTTATTTGTCCTCTTTCTATTGAGATTGACCCAAAACACCTATCCTTGATTTGGGCTGATAACAAACATGTCACTGCGTTTTTTGGGTGAATGTGCATTCTAACCCCTAAAATACCAATTTGAAATAAGCCCAATCTGAGCTTTATCATCTTCTTTTTATGTAGATGGAAGCCAAAATAACTTTTTGCTTTGGTTGGGGGTGATTCTGGTGCACACCCAGAAAACACCATGAGAATTGAAATAAGCACAATTAAAGATTATTCGTCTTCTTTCTACTCATATGGAAGGGAAAAGACGGTGTTTTGATATTTTGGTCTCAATACACACACTTTGCGATTTCTGGTTCAATTTGCTTTAACACCAAAGAACACGACATGAAATAAGCGATATCCAAGATTCTTCTTTCTATGTAGCTGGAACCCAAAACAACCTGTTTGGCTTTGTTTAAGCTTATTACGCTTCGCTTTGCTATTTGTGAGTGAATGAACACCGAAAGAACAATCCTTGCTTATTCGTCCTCTTTCTATTGAGATGGAACCAAAACACCTATGCTTGATTAGGGCTGATAACAAACATGTCACTGCAATTTTTGGGTGAATGTGCATTCTAACCCCAAAAACACCAATTTGAAATACGCCCAATTAGAGCGTTATCATCTTCTTTTTATGAAGATGGAACCCAAAACACCTTTTTGCTTTGGTTGGGGATGATTCTGGTGCACACCCAAAAAACACCCTGCGAATTCAAATAAGCACAATTAAAGCTTATTCGTCTTCTTTCTACTCATAGGGAAGCGAAAAGACGGTGTTTTGTTATGTTGGTTTCAGTACATACACTGTGCGATTTCTGAGTCAATGTGCATTTTCACCAAAGAACACGACTTGAAATAAGCGAAAGCCATGATTCTTCTTTCGATGTAGATGGACCGCAAAAGAACCTGTTTTGCTTTGTTTTGGCTGATTAAACTTCGCTTTGCTATTTGTGGGTGAATGAACAACGAAAGAACAATCAAAGCTTATTCGTCCTCTTTTTATTGAGATGGAACCCAGACACCTATGTTTAATTTGGGCTCATGACAAACATTTCACTCTGAGATTTTTGGGTAAATGTGCATTGTAACCCCGAAAACACCAATTTGAAATAAGCTCAAGCAAAGCCTATTCGTCTTCCTTTTATGTAGATGGAACCCAAAACACCTTTTTGCTTGGGTTGGGGGCGATTCTGGTGCACACCCAGAAAACACCATGAGAATTGAAATAAGCCCTGTGAAAGCTTATTCGTCTTCTTTCTATGCATATGGAAGCGAAAAGACGGTGTTTTCTTATGTTGGTCTCATTACATACACTTTGCGATTTCTGGGTCAATGTGCATTAACACCAAAGAACACGACATGAAATAGGCGAAATCCAAGATTCTTCTTTCTATGTAGCTGGAACCCAAAACAACCTGTTTGGCTTTGTTTAAGCTTATTACGCTTCGCTTTGCTATTTGTGAGTGAATGAACACCGAAAGAATAATCCAAGCTTTCTTTTGCGATGGAACCAAAACACCTATGCTGATAACACCTATGCTGATAACAAACATGTCACTGCGATTTTTGGGTGAATGTGCATTCTAAGCCCAAAAACATCAATTTGAAATCAGCCGAATCAGAGCGTTATCATCTTCTTTTTATGTAGATAGAATCCAAAACACCTTTTTTGTTTGGTTGGGGGTGATTCTGATGCACACCCAAAAACACCATGCGAATTGAAATAAGCACAATTAAAGCTTATTCGTCTTCTTTCTTTTAGGCGGAACGGTCAAGGCAGACTGCGCTGGGACTCTCTTCGGAGACATGATGGCTACCAAAAAAGAGAAATATCAACATGAGAAAAGAAGTTAATGCACCCCAGATACCTGGCGATCACAAAATGGAACCCAAATAAAACAGTAAGCTACTCAATTAAGGAGCATACAATTAAGCAGAAAGTGCCTTTTCCTTTATTGGCCACTAGCTGGCAGCAAATTAGCTTCCCTGTACTAAAATAAAACAACAGGCTGCAATGCACAGAATGTCCTCAAAGTGGCAGCAGTTAACAGTCTAAAGTATTTCTTTATAATTAAATCAGGGAGGCTGCAATGCTCAGAACGGCCACTAGATGGCCTGCGTGAGCAATTTAAGCCTGGAAAATGGCGTTCCCGCCAAAACGCAGCAGGGAAAGGCAGCTGAACACAATGGGCCTGCACCCAGGCCCAAGTTAGGCCGCGCCTGCCTCCCTGCAGCCCCGCAAGACACCAGGCCTCCCCGCTTCGCAGGGAGGGCCACCAAGGACAAAGGAAGGCCGAAACCGGCCTCGGAAATCGGCGGGGGGGGGGGCTCGGGAAAGCCTAAGAAGGCCCAGCAGGGCTGGAGGCACCCCCCGCTGCGGCGCGGCACCAGGCGCTGCCGAAAAAAGGCCCTTCGTCCAACCAGGAGCCAGGCCTAGGCAGCTGCGCCCCTGCGGCTGGGCGCACTTCGCAGAGGCCTAGTGCCTCCGAACGTTAAGGTAAGCTACAGTGGGGGGGGGGGAAAGGGGAAAATTAAAGGACTAAGGGGGGTGGGAATGAAGGGTAAAAATTTTAGAAGGAGAGAGGGAAAATTAAAATAAAATTAATAATTATTACACAGAGGAAACTTAATCAAAGGACAAAATTAAGAATTAAATAGAGCTAACGCAATTAAAGCAGGCCAAAGACACAAGGATAATGGGTAATTAGTAGAAAAATACAACCATCTCCCTTTGCTGTGATCAATCCGATGCATGGGCGAAAAGAGGAAGCCCTAGCCTCGTGCAAGGAGAACACGCTTTGTGAGTGAATGAACACCGAAAGAACAATCCAAGCTTTCTATTGCGATGGAACCAAAACACCTAAGCTTTATTTGGTCTCATTACACACACTTTGTGATTTCTGGGTCAATGTGCATTCTAACCCCCAAAAGGCCAATTTGAAATCAGCCCAATCAGAGCGTTATCATATTCTTTTTATGCAGATAGAGTCCAAAACACCTTTTTTGTTTGGTTGGGGCTGATTCTGGTGCACACCCAAAAAACACCATGCAAATTGAAATAAGCACAATCAAAGCTTATTCCTCTTCTTTAATCGCACATGGAAGCGAAAAGGCAGTGTTGTGTTAGATTGGTCTCATTACATACACTGTGCGATTTCTGGATCAATGTCCATTTACACCAAAGAACACGACATGAAATACGCGACAGCCAAGATTCTTCTTTCTATGTAGATGGAAGCCAAAACAACCTGTTTTGCTTTGTTTTGGCTTACTACACCTCGCTTTGCTGTTTTTGGGTGAATGAACACCGAAAGAACAATTAAAGCTTATTCGTCTTCTTTCTATTGAGACGGAACCAAAACACCTATTCTTGATTTGGACTGATAACAAACATTTAGCATCTGCGATTTCGGGGTGAATGTGCATTCTAACCCCAAAACCAACAATTGGAAATAAGCCCAATCAGAGCTTTATCATGACAAACATTTCACTCTGCGATTTTTGGGTGAATGTGCATTGTAACCCCGAAAACACCAATTTGAAATAAGCTCAATCAAAGCCTTCCTTTAAAACACCTTTTTGCTTGGGTTGGGGGCGATTCTGGTGCACACCCAGAAAACACCATGAGAATTGAAATAAGCCCTGTGAAAGCTTATTCGTCTTCTTTCTATGCATATGTGTCAGAGCTGGCTCCGGGTCCCAGCTCACCAAGGACCAACGCTAGCCGATCGTACAGTATCAAAGTCTTTATTGAAGAATAGTCTCCATTTACAAGTCTCAGCGTCCCAGCCCTACGTCTGGACTTTAGACCGGCGAAGCTCTGTCTGGATCTCCACCCCCTGTGCACCAGTTTAATACTCTAATCTTACTCCACCTCTTCCTTCTCTCTCTCTTCCTCTGGGTCTTACTACCCCCCGGGGTCTCATTCCTCCTGGACTCTTCCGACGCAGAGCTTGACCCCTCTGACTCCTCCCCCTCTCTTCGGCGGGCTTTAGGACCTGGCTCCCTACCCGGGCTGCCCACCTTGCCGCCCTCCTGTACATTTGAACTTGCCGCGCGCGCGCGTTTTACTTTCCGGATGACCGTTTCCTCGCTCCCTGACGAGGGTGTGGTCAGTCCTGCCTCACGTTCTCCCTCTGCCTGCGCGCTCCCTGATCCCGATGCCTTGGACTCCTCCCCCCTACTGCACTCTGGGGGGGACGCTGGCCCGGATTTCCAGCTGCTACTCTCTGAGTCCCCTCCTTCCCGAGGTGTCCCCCTGGGCACTCCCCTTGCCCTGACCATGGGGGCCCCTTTCTGTGAATCCTCCGAGTCACTGGAGAGGCTCAGAGACCTCGGACTACTGTCGCCGCTGACATTTCCTTCCGACTCCTCCCCCTCGCTCTCCGTTTCTTCCCTCTCCTGTGACTCTGCTCCTGAACCCCTGACAATATGGAAGCGAAAAGACGGTGTTTTCTTATGTTGGTCTCATTACATACTGTCAGAGCTGGCTCCGGGTCCCAGCTCACCAAGGACCAACGCTAGCCGATCGTTCAGTGTCAAAGTCTTTATTGAAGAATAGTCTCCATTTACAAGTCTCAGCGTCCCAGCCCTACGTCTGGACTTTAGACCGGCGAAGCTCTGTCTGGATCTCCACCCCCTGTGCACCAGCTTAAGACTCTAATCTTACTCCACCTCTTCCTTCTCTCTCTCTTCCTCTGGATCTTACTACCCCCCGGGGTCTCATTCCTCCTGGACTCTTCCGACGCAGAGCTTGACCCCTCTGACTCCTCCCCCTCTCTTCGGCGGGCTTTAGGACCTGGCTCCCTACCCGGGCTGCCCACCTTGCCGCCCTCCTGTACATTTGAACTTGGCGCGCGCGCGCGTTTTACTTTCCGGATGACCGTTTCCTCGCTCCCTGACGAGGGTGTGGTCAGTCCTGCCTCACGTTCTCCCTCTGCCTGCGCGCTCCCTGATCCCGCTGCCTTGGACTCCTCCCCCTTACTGCACTCTGGGGGGGACGCTGGTCCGGATTTCCAGCTGCTACTCTCTGAGTCCCCTCTGGTCCCTTCTTCCCGAGGTGTCCCCCTGGGCACTCCCCTTTCCCTGACCATGGGGGCCCCTTTCTGTGAATCCTCCGAGTCACTGGAGAGACTCAGAGACCTCGGACTACTGTCGCCGCTGACATTTCCTTCCGACTCCTCCCCCTCGCTCTCCGTTTCTTCCCTCTCCTGTGACTCTGCTCCTGAACCCCTGACATCCATCCCCCCCTCGAAGCCCCCCCTTCCCCCCTCCCCTTCCTCCGGCGGGGGTGCTGGGTGCTCCGTCGTTGTGGGGGTGAATGGTGGATACAGTTCGTCCCCCGTGGCGTGCATCCAGTTAGAGAAATCCGGCTCGTCCTCCATGTCTTCGCCGACCTCGTTCTCCTCTGCTTCCATCTCCGTGCCGCCATGCTCGAACCCAACGTCCTCCCCCATCACGTCCATGTCCCTCTCACCCTCGTTCCCCTCTGGGTCCGTTGCCTGCCAAGGGCCCCTCAGCCACCTCTCCTCTCCTCGATTGTCCCACCAAAAGGAGCGGTCTGAGGCAAACCCCGAGGGCGAGCCCTCCGGTGAACGTGTTTCTAATGCTGGTTCTTCGTCCGAGGTGAATCCCTGGAACGTGCTGGTAGAAAGCGTGGGTGTGAAAAGCCAGTCGTCGAAATACTCGGCTGGCATGGGCCTGTGTGGGAACAAGGCATGAAACTCCTCTTTGAGGAGAGGCTCGTCCAGGGCATAGTCCGGCACCCAACTGTTGGCGCTGGCCGGGGTACCTTCCCTTGCGAGAAAATATTCTACTCCCTCTTCCCCCCATCTCGAGTCCAAAATCTCTGTGACCTGGTTGATGGGTTCCCTACTTGGCGACTCCCTCCTTGGGGGGATCTCCCTATACTGGTCTGGTGCCGTGCCCTGCGCCTGAAATCGGTGAGGTGCTTTGTAGGGCGTGAGCACCGACCTATGGAATACTGGGTGCATTCTGGATCCTTCCGGAAGTGTCAACCGGAAGGCCACCGGATTGATCTGTGCCTCAACTAGGTAAGGTCCTAGCTGCTTATGTCCGAGTTTCTTCTTAGCTAAGGATCTGGTCGGCACTGCGTGGGCCGCTAACCACACCCAGTCTCCCACCTGTATGTCTTCACCAACCCTCCTGTGCTTGTCAGCCTGCAGTTTGTATGCGTGCTTTGCCAGCTCTAACTGCCTCCTAAGCTGCTCGTGGACTTCCTGCAATTCCGCCGCCAAGACTTCCGCTGCCTGTGGCTCCCCCTCCCCCAGTCTCTCTAATCCCGGGAAGGTTCTGGGATGCCTCCCGTTGTTGGCGAAGAACGGCGTCACCCCTGTGGACACGTGCTTCGTGTTGTTGTAAGCGAACTCAGCGAGCGGCAGGTAGTCCACCCATGTCGTCGGCTGTTGATTTGCATAGCATCTCAGGTACTGCTGCATGACGGCGTTGACGCGTTCCGCTTGTCCGTTGGTCTGCGGGTGTCTCGCCGACGCTAGGTTGATCTTGACGTTCAGGAAACCCATCAGCTTCTGCCAGAAGCTCGAAATGAACTGGCGCCCCCTGTCGGACAAGATAGACCGTGGCAGTCCATGCACTCTGAAGACGTGGTCTATGAACAGTTTGGCGGTCTGTTCTGCCGTGGCCACCTTTGCGCACGGAATGAAGTGGGCCATTTTAGTGAACATGTCCACCACCACTAGCACTGCCGTTTTACCCCTTGAGCTGGGTAAATCCGTGACAAAGTCCAGGGCCACCCTCTCCCACGGTTCGCTCGGAGTCTGCAGCGGTTCGAGCAGTCCCGCCGGAGGTTTGTGCACTGACTTGGCCCTTTGGCAGGTGTCGCACCTCGAGACGTACTCCGCGACTTCCCCCCGCATCTTGGGCCACCAAAAATCTCTGGCAACGAGGTCTGCCGTCTTCTCCTTGCCAAAGTGCCCGGCGGTGGGTGCGTCGTGTAACTGCTGCAGTACTTTCGCCCGGAGGTCGTCTCCCGGTACATAGAGAGCTCCTCTGCGGATGAGCAATCCGTCTCGTACTTGGAACTCGTCGTCCTTCACCGTGCCCTTGTGCACCTCCTCCATCTTGGCTTGTGCAAAGGGGTCCCCCTGCAGTGCTCGACGGACCGCCTCCAAGTCCACGGTTGCTGCAGCGCACGCCCACGCTTTCGGAGCGAAAATGTGCTTGGCCGTTGCTGGTGCCGCCTCTTCGAGGTATTGCGGCTTCCTGGACAGTGCATCCGCCATGATGTTGTTGTCGCCTGGGATGTATTCTATCCTGAAGTCGAAATCCGCGAAAAATTCCGCCCATCTGATGTGCCGCTGGTTTAGGAATCTTGCCGTGCGCCAGTACTCCAGGTTCTTATGATCAGTGCGAACCTGCACGGTGTGCTTGGCCCCGACGAGGAAGTGCCGCCACGCCTTGAATGCTGCATGAATGGCCAGCAACTCCCTGTCCCAGATGGTGTAGTTTTGCTCCGACTTGCTGAGCTTCCTAGAGTAGAAGGCACACGGTCTCCAGTCCCCATGCGGGTCCTCCTGCAACAGTACGGCGCCCACGGCTCTGTCTGAGGCGTCTGTTTCAACCCTCAGCGGTTTGCTGGGATTCACATGCAGTAGCTGCCCTTCGGACGAGAAGAGACGCTTAAGGTTCTGAAAGGACTGCTCCGCTTGCTCCGTCCAGATGAACTTCTTCTTCTTAGAGCTGAGCGTGTCAGTAATGGCCGCCGTCTGCATCGCGAACCCCTTGATGAACTTGCGGTAAAAGTTGGCGAACCCCACAAACCGCTGGACCTCCTTCCGATTGCGCGGGCTCTTCCAGTCCAACACTGCGCGAACCTTGGCGCTGTCCATGGCAAGCCCCTTGTCCGACAGCTTGTAGCCCAGGAAATCCACCTCCTTCCTGTCGAACTGGCACTTCTCTAGCTTGGCGTACAGCCGATGCTCCTGCAGTCTCTGCAGAACCTCCTTGACGTCTCCTTCGTGGGTCTCCTCAGATTCTGAGAATATCAGGATGTCGTCCAAGAAGCAGACGCATGTCTTGTAGAGGAGACCCGCCAGGACGTGATGCATGAAAGCTTGAAAACAGTGGGCGCCATTTTGTAAACCGAAGGGCATAACTCTGTATTCATATGTGCCCAGGGGCGTGAACATGGCAGTCTTCCACTCGTCTCCTTCCCGTATGCGAATCAGGTTGTACGCCCCTCGCAGATCCAACTTTGTAAAAACGCGTCCTTTCCTCGCCGTCGCCAGCAGGTCATCTATCTTGGGCATGGGAAAGGCCGCGGGCTTGGTCTTTGAATTTAAGAGCCTGAAGTCTACCACAAGTCTTTTTTGGGGCGTGTCCCTTTTCTTCACGAAGAATACAGGACTGCCCCCCGCTGCCTTCGACTCCCGGATGAAACCGCGCTTCAAGTTGAGGTCTATGAACTCCTTGAGCTCCTGCAGCTCGTCCTCAGACATGGAATACAGTTTCCCGGCTGGCAGCGTCGCTCCTGGCAGGAGGTCAATCTTGCAGTCATAGGACCTGTGGGGAGGCAGCTTGTCCGCTTCCTTCTCGCAGAAAACCTCCAAAAACGCTGCGTACTTGCGCGGCACTGCTTGCAGCGTGCCTAAGTGTAGCTGCGGGTCGTCCCCTCCTTCTTCCGGGCTAGGAAGGATGCAATGTTCCGCGCAATAGGAGGAGCCGAAGGTGAGTTGGCGCTGGTACCACGCCAATGCTGGGCTGTGCCTGTGCAGCCAACTCATGCCGAGGACTACCGGCGTGTCCGACAGGTGGGTGACATTAAAGCTGATGACTTCTCGGTGATTTCCAATCCGCATCACCATTGGTTGCGTTTGTTGCACCACCTGCCCCCCTAACAAGTCTCTGCCATCCACCGTGACAACGTTCAGGGGCAGCGTGGCTGGTAGCAGCGGTATATTGTGCTGCTGAATGAATTCCAGTCCTATAAAGTCAGCGTTGCTGCCGGAGTCAATGGTGATCGGCACCTCCAGAGTGCGTCCATTGGGCAGTTGGAGAGACGCTGTAAGCTGCACCACTGGTTTGGGTGGGAGGGGGTCTGTGGGTTGCAAAAGTGCTGGGGATTGTTTCATTGACTTGTCTGGCTGGACCCCAGTGCCTCTTCCTCCAGCCAGACTCCGTCGTTTAACTGTTGCTGCGTTTTCAATTGAGCTGCTTCAGCGACTGTTGCCGAGGCTGCAGTGTGCTTGTGGAGCCTCTGGGGACACTCTTTCGCCATGTGTTGAGCACTGTCGCAGATGTAGCACTTCCTGTTCCCTCTAGGAGGCTTCGTTTTGGCTGCTCCTGGCGTTAGGGCTCTGTTAGCTGACTGAGCCCTGGCACCTCCTATCTCCATCGGCTCTTCTCCCCCTCCCTGCGAGGGTGTGGAGTGCGCACGCGCTGCTTCTCTGGGAAAGAAGGGAGGTGCTCTGGCTGGTGCCCTTCCCCAACGCCCTTCTTCCCTGTTCCAAGGGCGTTCTTCCAGATGCACCCCGATCTCCAGAGCCCTCTGGACTACCTGCTGGGTGCTCCTTGGTCTCTCCCCTCTTCCAATCTCCGCTTTTACATCTGCATTCAACCCCTCCCAAAAGAGGTCTCTGACTGGCGCAGAATCTTTTTCCCACCCCAGGGCATGAACCAGTCCGAAAAATCGAGTATGGTACTGCCGCACGCTGGCTTTGCCTTGTCTAAGTCCATGTATGTCCCTCCTGGCAATATCAACATCTACCTTTGATAAAAAGCATGAGTCCATTGCTTTAATCAAAGCCTTCGCATCTTGGAGCGCTGGATCATTGTCCCTCCATAGATTCCGCAGCCACGTTTTGGCTTCCCCATGCAAATGGGACAAGATAAACCCCACTCTCTCTCTCTCATCTCTAAAGTCTTTGTCAAGGAGATCCAGCGCAAACAGCAGGTCTGCTCTGAAGTTGGGGTACTGCTGCAAACTCCCGTCGAAATGCGATACAAGGCTGCCTCCCCTCCTCCCCAAGCCAATGCCTTCTGCCTTGGATCCCGTTTGCCCCTGTTTAGAAAGCACGTCCAACCTGGCCTGGAGATCCCGGCAGGAGGTAACCATTTCCTCCTCTCTCTTCCTGGATGCAATTACCTCCGTGCTGAGGTGCGTCACCGCTTCTTGCAGGGCTTTTATCTGCTCTTCCGTCGTCATCTTGCCTGAGTTTTGTGAGCTCTGTAAGCACCCCTCCTCTGTCCTCGCTGCGTCGACTCACGTGGCGAGGTTCTTGGTGCCAAAACTTTAAAAAAGAGACAGACCTTACTGTCAGAGCTGGCTCCGGGTCCCAGCTCACCAAGGACCAACGCTAGCCGATCGTTCAGTGTCAAAGTCTTTATTGAAGAATAGTCTCCATTTACAAGTCTCAGCGTCCCAGCCCTACGTCTGGACTTTAGACCGGCGAAGCTCTGTCTGGATCTCCACCCCCTGTGCACCAGCTTAAGACTCTAATCTTACTCCACCTCTTCCTTCTCTCTCTCTTCCTCTGGGTCTTACTACCCCCCGGGGTCTCATTCCTCCTGGACTCTTCCGACGCAGAGCTTGACCCCTCTGACTCCTCCCCCTCTCTTCGGCGGGCTTTAGGACCTGGCTCCCTACCCGGGCTGCCCACCTTGCCGCCCTCCTGTACATTTGAACTTGGCGCGCGCGCGCGTTTTACTTTCCGGATGACCGTTTCCTCGCTCCCTGACGAGGGTGTGGTCAGTCCTGCCTCACGTTCTCCCTCTGCCTGCGCGCTCCCTGATCCCGCTGCCTTGGACTCCTCCCCCTTACTGCACTCTGGGGGGGACGCTGGTCCGGATTTCCAGCTGCTACTCTCTGAGTCCCCTCTGGTCCCTTCTTCCCGAGGTGTCCCCCTGGGCACTCCCCTTTCCCTGACCATGGGGGCCCCTTTCTGTGAATCCTCCGAGTCACTGGAGAGACTCAGAGACCTCGGACTACTGTCGCCGCTGACATTTCCTTCCGACTCCTCCCCCTCGCTCTCCGTTTCTTCCCTCTCCTGTGACTCTGCTCCTGAACCCCTGACACATACACTTTGCGATTTCTGGGTCAATGTGCATTAACACCAAAGAACACGACATGAAATAGGCGAAATCCAAGATTCTTCTTTCTATGTAGCTGGAACCCAAAACAACCTGTTTGGCTTTGTTTAAGCTTATTACGCTTCGCTTTGCTATTTGTGAGTGAATGAACACCGAAAGAATAATCCAAGCTTTCTTTTGCGATGGAACCAAAACACCTATGCTGATAACACCTATGCTGATAACAAACATGTCACTGCGATTTTGGGGTGAATGTGCATTCTAACCCCAAAAACATCAATTTGAAACCAGCCCAATCAGAGGGTTATCATCTTCTTTTTATGTAGATGGAACCCAAAATACCTTTTGGCTTTGGTTGGGGGTGATGCTGGTGCACACCCAAAAAAACCCCATACGAATTGAAATAAGCACAATTAAAGCTTATTCGTATTCTTTCTACTCATATGGATGGGAAAAGACGGTGTTTTGATATTTTGGTTTCAATACACACACTTTGCGATTTCTGGTTCAATGTGCTTTAACACCAAAGAACACGACATGAAATAAGCGATATCCAAGATTCTTCTTTCTATGTAGCTGGAACCCAAAAGAAACTCTTTTGCCTAGTTTAGACTTATTAAACTTCGTTATGCTATTTGTGGCTGAATGAACACCGAAAGAAAAATCAAAGCTTATTTGTCCTCTTTCTATTGAGATTGACCCAAAACACCTATGCTTGATTTGGGCTGATAACAAACATGTCACTGCGTTTTTTGGGTGAATGTGCATTCTAACCCCTAAAATACCAATTTGAAATAAGCCCAATCTGAGCTTTATCTTCTTTTTATGTAGATGGAAGCCAAAATAACTTTTTGCTTTGGTTGGGGGTGATTCTGGTGCACACCCAGAAAACACCATGAGAATTGAAATAAGCACAATTAAAGCTTATTCGTCTTCTTTCTACTCATATGGAAGGGAAAAGACGGTGTTTTGATATTTTGGTCTCAATACACACACTTTGCGATTTCTGGTTCAATGTGCTTTAACACCAAAGAACACGACATGAAATAAGCGATATCCAAGATTCTTCTTTCTATGTAGCTGGAACCCAAAACAACCTGTTTGGCTTTGTTTAAGCTTATTACGCTTCGCTTTGCTATTTGTGAGTGAATGAACACCGAAAGAACAATCCTTGCTTATTCGTCCTCTTTCTATTGAGATGGAACCAAAACACCTATGCTTGATTAGGGCTGATAACAAACATGTCACTGCAATTTTTGGGTGAATGTGCATTCTAACCCCAAAAACACCAATTTGAAAGACGCCCAATTAGAGCGTTATCATCTTCTTTTTATGAAGATGGAACCCAAAACACCTTTTTGCTTTGGTTGGGGATGATTCTGGTGCACACCCAAAAAACACCCTGCGAATTCAAATAAGCACAATTAAAGCTTATTCGTCTTCTTTCTACTCATAGGGAAGCGAAAAGACGGTGTTTTGTTATGTTGGTTTCAGTACATACACTGTGCGATTTCTGAGTCAATGTGCATTTTCACCAAAGAACACGACTTGAAATAAGCGAAAGCCATGATTCTTCTTTCGATGTAGATGGACCGCAAAAGAACCTGTTTTGCTTTGTTTTGGCTGATTAAACTTCGCTTTGCTATTTGTGGGTGAATGAACAACGAAAGAACAATCAAAGCTTATTCGTCCTCTTTTTATTGAGATGGAACCCAGACACCTATGTTTAATTTGGGCTCATGACAAACATTTCACTCTGCGATTTTTCGGTAAATGTGCATTGTAACCCCGAAAACACCAATTTGAAATAAGCTCAATCAAAGCCTTCCTTTAAAACACCTTTTTGCTTGGGTTGGGGGCGATTCTGGTGCACACCCAGAAAACACCATGAGAATTGAAATAAGCCCTGTGAAAGCTTATTCGTCTTCTTTCTATGCATATGGAAGCGAAAAGACGGTGTTTTCTTATGTTGGTCTCATTACATACACTTTGCGATTTCTGGGTCAATGTGCATTAACACCAAAGAACACGACATGAAATAGGCGAAATCCAAGATGCTTCTTTCTATGTAGCTGGAACCCAAAACAACCTGTTTGGCTTTGTTTAAGCTTATTACGCATCGCTCTGCTATTTGTGAGTGAATGAACACCGAAAGAATAATCCAAGCTTTCTTTTGCAATGGAACCAAAACACCTATGCTGATAACACCTATGCTGATAACAAACATGTCACTGCGATTTTTGGGTGAATGTGCATTCTAAGCCCAAAAACATCAATTTGAAATCAGCCCAATCAGAGCGTTATCATCTTCTTTTTATGTAGATAGAATCCAAAACACCTTTTTTGTTTGGTTGGGGGTGATTCTGATGCACACCCAAAAACACCATGCGAATTGAAATAAGCACAATTAAAGCTTATTCGTCTTCTTTCTTTTAGGCGGAACGGTCAAGGCAGACTGCGCTGGGACTCTCTTCGGAGACATGATGGCTACCAAAAAAGAGAAATATCAACATGAGAAAAGAAGTTAATGCACCCCAGATACCTGGCGATCACAAAATGAACCCAAATAAAACAGTAAGCTACTCAATTAAGGAGCATACAATTAAGCAGAAAGTGCCTTTTCCTTTATTGGCCACTAGCTGGCAGCAAATTAGCTTCCCTGTACTAAAATAAAACAACAGGCTGCAATGCACAGAATGTCCTCAAAGTGGCAGCAGTTAACAGTCTAAAGTATTTCTTTATAATTAAATCAGGGAGGCTGCAATGCTCAGAACGGCCACTAGATGGCCTGCGTGAGCAATTTAAGCCTGGAAAATGGCGTTCCCGCCAAAACGCAGCAGGGAAAGGCAGCTGAACACAATGGGCCTGCACCCAGGCCCAAGTTAGGCCGCGCCTGCCTCCCTGCAGCCCCGCAAGACACCAGGCCTCCCCGCTTCGCAGGGAGGGCCACCAAGGACAAAGGAAGGCCGAAACCGGCCTCGGAAATCGGCGGGGGGGGGGCTCGGGAAAGCCTAAGAAGGCCCAGCAGGGCTGGAGGCACCCCCCGCTGCGGCGCGGCACCAGGCGCTGCCGAAAAAAGGCCCTTCGTCCAACCAGGAGCCAGGCTTAGGCAGCTGCGCCCCTGCGGCTGGGCGCACTTCGCAGAGGCCTAGTGCCTCCGAACGTTAAGGTAAGCTACAGTGGGGGGGGGGGGAAGGGGAAAATTAAAGGACTAAGGGGGGTGGGAATGAAGGGTAAAAATTTTAGAAGGAGAGAGGGAAAATTAAAATAAAATTAATAATTATTACACAGAGGAAACTTAATCAAAGGACAAAATTAAGAATTAAATAGAGCTAACGCAATTAAAGCAGGCCAAAGACACAAGGATAATGGGTAATTAGTAGAAAAATACAACCATCTCCCTTTGCTGTGATCAATCCGATGCATGGGCGAAAAGAGGAAGCCCTAGCCTCGTGCAAGGAGAACACGCTTTGTGAGTGAATGAACACCGAAAGAACAATCCAAGCTTTCTATTGCGATGGAACCAAAACACCTAAGCTTTATTTGGTCTCATTACACACACTTTGTGATTTCTGGGTCAATGTGCATTCTAACCCCCAAAAGGCCAATTTGAAATCAGCCCAATCAGAGCGTTATCATATTCTTTTTATGCAGATAGAGTCCAAAACACCTTTTTTGTTTGGTTGGGGCTGATTCTGGTGCACACCCAAAAAACACCATGCAAATTGAAATAAGCACAATCAAAGCTTATTCCTCTTCTTTCTACGCACATGGAAGCGAAAAGGCAGTGATGTGTTAGATTGGTCTCATTACATACACTGTGCGATTTCTGGATCAATGTGCATTTACACCAAAGAACACGACATGAAATACGCGACAGCCAAGATTCTTCTTTCTATGTAGATGGAAGCCAAAACAACCTGTTTTGCTTTGTTTTGGCTTACTACACCTCGCTTTGCTGTTTTTGGGTGAATGAACACCGAAAGAACAATTAAAGCTTATTCGTCTTCTTTCTATTGAGACGGAACCAAAACACCTATTCTTGATTTGGACTGATAACAAACATTTAGCATCTGCGATTTCGGGGTGAATGTGCATTCTAACCCCAAAACCAACAATTGGAAATAAGCCCAATCAGAGCTTTATCATGACAAACATTTCACTCTGCGATTTTTGGGTGAATGTGCATTGTAACCCCGAAAACACCAATTTGAAATAAGCTCAATCAAAGCCTATTCGTCTTCCTTTTATGTAGATGGAACCCAAAACACCTTTTTGCTTGGGTTGGTGGCGATTCTGGTGCACACCCAGAAAACACCATGAGAATTGAAATAAGGCCTGTGAAAGCTTATTCGTCTTCTTTCTATGCATATGGAAGCGAAAAGACGGTGTTTTCTTATGTTGGTCTCATTACATACACTTTGCGATTTCTGGGTCAATGTGCATTAACACCAAAGAACACGACATGGAATAGGCGAAATCCAAGATGCTTCTTTCTATGTAGCTGGAACCCAAAACAACCTGTTTGGCTTTGTTTAAGCTTATTATGCATCGCTCTGCTATTTGTGAGTGAATGAACACCGAAAGAATAATCCAAGCTTTCTTTTGCGATGGAACCAAAACACCTATGCTGATAACACCTATGCTGATAACAAACATGTCACTGCGATTTTTGGGTGAATGTGCATTCTAAGCCCAAAAACATCAATTTGAAATCAGCCCAATCAGAGCGTTATCATCTTCTTTTTATGTAGATAGAATCCAAAACACCTTTTTTGTTTGGTTGGGGGTGATTCTGATGCACACCCAAAAACACCATGCGAATTGAAATAAGCACAATTAAAGCTTATTCGTCTTCTTTCTTTTAGGCGGAACGGTCAAGGCAGACTGCGCTGGGACTCTCTTCGGAGACATGATGGCTACCAAAAAAGAGAAATATCAACATGAGAAAAGAAGTTAATGCACCCCAGATACCTGGCGATCACAAAATGAACCCAAATAAAACAGTAAGCTACTCAATTAAGGAGCATACAATTAAGCAGAAAGTGCCTTTTCCTTTATTGGCCACTAGCTGGCAGCAAATTAGCTTCCCTGTACTAAAATAAAACAACAGGCTGCAATGCACAGAATGTCCTCAAAGTGGCAGCAGTTAACAGTCTAAAGTATTTCTTTATAATTAAATCAGGGAGGCTGCAATGCTCAGAACGGCCACTAGATGGCCTGCGTGAGCAATTTAAGCCTGGAAAATGGCGTTCCCGCCAAAACGCAGCAGGGAAAGGCAGCTGAACACAATGGGCCTGCACCCAGGCCCAAGTTAGGCCGCGCCTGCCTCCCTGCAGCCCCGCAAGACACCAGGCCTCCCCGCTTCGCAGGGAGGGCCACCAAGGACAAAGGAAGGCCGAAACCGGCCTCGGAAATCGGCGGGGGGGGGGCTCGGGAAAGCCTAAGAAGGCCCAGCAGGGCTGGAGGCACCCCCCGCTGCGGCGCGGCACCAGGCGCTGCCGAAAAAAGGCCCTTCGTCCAACCAGGAGCCAGGCTTAGGCAGCTGCGCCCCTGCGGCTGGGCGCACTTCGCAGAGGCCTAGTGCCTCCGAACGTTAAGGTAAGCTACAGTGGGGGGGGGGGGAAGGGGAAAATTAAAGGACTAAGGGGGGTGGGAATGAAGGGTAAAAATTTTAGAAGGAGAGAGGGAAAATTAAAATAAAATTAATAATTATTACACAGAGGAAACTTAATCAAAGGACAAAATTAAGAATTAAATAGAGCTAACGCAATTAAAGCAGGCCAAAGACACAAGGATAATGGGTAATTAGTAGAAAAATACAACCATCTCCCTTTGCTGTGATCAATCCGATGCATGGGCGAAAAGAGGAAGCCCTAGCCTCGTGCAAGGAGAACACGCTTTGTGAGTGAATGAACACCGAAAGAACAATCCAAGCTTTCTATTGCGATGGAACCAAAACACCTAAGCTTTATTTGGTCTCATTACACACACTTTGTGATTTCTGGGTCAATGTGCATTCTAACCCCCAAAAGGCCAATTTGAAATCAGCCCAATCAGAGCGTTATCATATTCTTTTTATGCAGATAGAGTCCAAAACACCTTTTTTGTTTGGTTGGGGCTGATTCTGGTGCACACCCAAAAAACACCATGCAAATTGAAATAAGCACAATCAAAGCTTATTCCTCTTCTTTCTACGCACATGGAAGCGAAAAGGCAGTGTTGTGTTAGATTGGTCTCATTACATACACTGTGCGATTTCTGGATCAATGTGCATTTACACCAAAGAACACGACATGAAATACGCGACAGCCAAGATTCTTCTTTCTATGTAGATGGAAGCCAAAACAACCTGTTTTGCTTTGTTTTGGCTTACTACACCTCGCTTTGCTGTTTTTGGGTGAATGAACACCGAAAGAACAATTAAAGCTTATTCGTCTTCTTTCTATTGAGACGGAACCAAAACACCTATTCTTGATTTGGACTGATAACAAACATTTAGCATCTGCGATTTCGGGGTGAATGTGCATTCTAACCCCAAAACCAACAATTGGAAATAAGCCCAATCAGAGCTTTATCATGACAAACATTTCACTCTGCGATTTTTGGGTGAATGTGCATTGTAACCCCGAAAACACCAATTTGAAATAAGCTCAAGAAAAGCCTATTCGTCTTCCTTTTATGTAGATGGAACCCAAAACACCTTTTTGCTTGGGTTGTTGGCGATTCTGGTGCACACCCAGAAAACACCATGAGAATTGAAATAAGCCCTGTGAAAGCTTATTCGTCTTCTTTCTATGCATATGGAAGCGAAAAGACGGTGTTTTCTTATGTTGGTCTCATTACATACACTTTGCGATTTCTGGGTCAATGTGCATTAACACCAAAGAACACGACATGAAATAGGCGAAATCCAAGATTCTTCTTTCTATGTAGCTGGAACCCAAAACAACCTGTTTGGCTTTGTTTAAGCTTATTACGCTTCGCTTTGCTATTTGTGAGTGAATGAACACCGAAAGAATAATCCAAGCTTTCTTTTGCGATGGAACCAAAACACCTATGCTGATAACACCTATGCTGATAACAAACATGTCACTGCGATTTTGGGGTGAATGTGCATTCTAACCCCAAAAACATCAATTTGAAACCAGCCCAATCAGAGGGTTATCATCTTCTTTTTATGTAGATGGAACCCAAAATACCTTTTGGCTTTGGTTGGGGGTGATGCTGGTGCACACCCAAAAAAACCCCATACGAATTGAAATAAGCACAATTAAAGCTTATTCGTATTCTTTCTACTCATATGGATGGGAAAAGACGGTGTTTTGATATTTTGGTTTCAATACACACACTTTGCGATTTCTGGGTCAATATGCATTAACACCAAAGAACACGACATGAAAACACCAATTTGAAATAAGCCCAATCAGAGCTTTATCATCTTTTTTTAGTGCAGATGGAACCCACAAGGCCTTTTTGCTTTGGTTGGGTTGATTCTGGTGAACACCAAAAAAACAACGCGAATTGAAATAAGCCCAATCAAAGCTTATTCGTCTTCTTTCTATGCATAGGGAAGCAAAAAGACGCTGTTTTGTTATTTTGGTCTCATTACATAAACTTGGCGTTTTCTGGCTGAATGTGCATTAACACCAAGGAACCCAAATTGAAATGAGCGAAATCCAAGATTCTTCTTTCTATGTAGTTGGAACCCAAAAGAAACTCTTTTGCCTAGTTTAGACTTATTAAACTTCGCTTTGCTATTTGTGAGTGAATGAACACCGAAAGAACAATCCTTGCTTATTCGTCCTCTTTCTATTGAGATGGAACCAAAACACCTATGCTTGATTTGGGCTAATAACAAACATGTCACTGCAATTTTTGGGTGAATGTGCATTCTAACCCCAAAAACACCAATTTGAAATACGCCCAATCAGAGCGTTATCATCTTCTTTTTATGAAGATGGAACCCAAAACACCTTTTTGCTTTGGTTGGGGATGATTCTGGTGCACACCCAAAAAACACCATGCGAATTCAAATAAGCACAATTAAAGCTTATTCGTCTTCTTTCTACTCATATGGAAGGGAAAAGACGGTGTTTTGATATTTTGGTCTCAATACACACACTTTGCGATTTCTGGTTCAATGTGCTTTAACACCAAAGAACACGACATGAAATAAGCGATATCCAAGATTCTTCTTTCTATGTAGCTGGAACCCAAAACAACCTGTTTGGCTTTGTTTAAGCTTATTACGCTTCGCTTTGCTATTTGTGAGTGAATGAACACCGAAAGAACAATCCTTGCTTATTCGTCCTCTTTCTATTGAGATGGAACCAAAACACCTATGCTTGATTAGGGCTGATAACAAACATGTCACTGCAATTTTTGGGTGAATGTGCATTCTAACCCCAAAAACACCAATTTGAAATACGCCCAATCAGAGCGTTATCATCTTCTTTTTATGAAGATGGAACCCAAAACACCTTTTTGCTTTGGTTGGGGATGATTCTGGTGCACACCCAAAAAACACCCTGCGAATTCAAATAAGCACAATTAAAGCTTATTCGTCTTCTTTCTACTCATAGGGAAGCGAAAAGACGGTGTTTTGTTATGTTGGTTTCAGTACAGACACTGTGCGATTTCTGAGTCAATGTGCATTTTCACCAAAGAACACGACTTGAAATAAGCGAAAGCCATAATTCTTCTTTCGATGTAGATGGACCGCAAAAGAACCTGTTTTGCTTTGTTTTGGCTGATTAAACTTCGCTTTGCTATTTGTGGGTGAATGAACAACGAAAGAACAATCAAAGCTTATTCGTCCTCTTTTTATTGAGATGGAACCCAGACACCTATGTTTAATTTGGGCTCATGACAAACATTTCACTCTGCGATTTTTCGGTAAATGTGCATTGTAACCCCGAAAACACCAATTTGAAATAAGCTCAAGCAAAGCCTATTCGTCTTCCTTTTATGTAGATGGAACCCAAAACACCTTTTTGCTTGGGTTGGGGGCGATTCTGGTGCACACCCAGAAAACACCATGAGAATTGAAATAAGCCCTGTGAAAGCTTATTCGTCTTCTTTCTATGCATATGGAAGCGAAAAGATGGTGTTTTCTTATGTTGGTCTCATTACATACACTTTGCGATTTCTGGGTCAATGTGCATTAACACCAAAGAACACGACATGAAATAGGCGAAATCCAAGATGCTTCTTTCTATGTAGCTGGAACCCAAAACAACCTGTTTGGCTTTGTTTAAGCTTATTACGCATCGCTCTGCTATTTGTGAGTGAATGAACACCAAAAGAATAATCCAAGCTTTCTTTTGCAATGGAACCAAAACACCTATGCTGATAACACCTATGCTGATAACAAACATGTCACTGCGATTTTTGGGTGAATGTGCATTCTAAGCCCAAAAACATCAATTTGAAATCAGCCCAATCAGAGCGTTATCATCTTCTTTTTATGTAGATAGAATCCAAAACACCTTTTTTGTTTGGTTGGGGGTGATTCTGATGCACACCCAAAAACACCATGCGAATTGAAATAAGCACAATTAAAGCTTATTCGTCTTCTTTCTTTTAGGCGGAACAGTCAAGGCAGACTGCGCTGGGACTCTCTTCGGAGACATGATGGCTACCAAAAAAGAGAAATATCAACATGAGAAAAGAAGTTAATGCACCCCAGATACCTGGCGATCACAAAATGAACCCAAATAAAACAGTAAGCTACTCAATTAAGGAGCATACAATTAAGCAGAAAGTGCCTTTTCCTTTATTGGCCACTAGCTGGCAGCAAATTAGCTTCCCTGTACTAAAATAAAACAACAGGCTGCAATGCACAGAATGTCCTCAAAGTGGCAGCAGTTAACAGTCTAAAGTATTTCTTTATAATTAAATCAGGGAGGCTGCAATGCTCAGAACGGCCACTAGATGGCCTGCGTGAGCAATTTAAGCCTGGAAAATGGCGTTCCCGCCAAAACGCAGCAGGGAAAGGCAGCTGAACACAATGGGCCTGCACCCAGGCCCAAGTTAGGCCGCGCCTGCCTCCCTGCAGCCCCGCAAGACACCAGGCCTCCCCGCTTCGCAGGGAGGGCCACCAAGGACAAAGGAAGGCCGAAACCGGCCTCGGAAATCGGGGGGGGGGGCTCGGGAAAGCCTAAGAAGGCCCAGCAGGGCTGGAGGCACCCCCCGCTGCGGCGCGGCACCAGGCGCTGCCGAAAAAAGGCCCTTCGTCCAACCAGGAGCCAGGCCTAGGCAGCTGCGCCCCTGCGGCTGGGCGCACTTCGCAGAGGCCTAGTGCCTCCGAACGTTAAGGTAAGCTACAGTGGGGGGGGGGAAAGGGGAAAATTAAAGGACTAAGGGGGGTGGGAATGAAGGGTAAAAATTTTAGAAGGAGAGAGGGAAAATTAAAATAAAATTAATAATTATTACACAGAGGAAACTTAATCAAAGGACAAAATTAAGAATTAAATAGAGCTAACGCAATTAAAGCAGGCCAAAGACACAAGGATAATGGGTAATTAGTAGAAAAATACAACCATCTCCCTTCGCTGTGATCAATCCGATGCATGGGCGAAAAGAGGAAGCCCTAGCCTCGTGCAAGGAGAACACGCTTTGTGAGTGAATGAACACCGAAAGAACAATCCAAGCTTTCTATTGCGATGGAACCAAAACACCTAAGCTTTATTTGGTCTCATTACACACACGTTGTGATTTCTGGGTCAATGTGCATTCTAACCCCCAAAAGGCCAATTTGAAATCAGCCCAATCAGAGCGTTATCATATTCTTTTTATGCAGATAGAGTCCAAAACACCTTTTTTGTTTGGTTGGGGCTGATTCTGGTGCACACCCAAAAAACACCATGCAAATTGAAATAAGCACAATCAAAGCTTATTCCTCTTCTTTAATCGCACATGGAAGCGAAAAGGCAGTGTTGTGTTAGATTGGTCTCATTACATACACTGTGCGATTTCTGGATCAATGTCCATTTACACCAAAGAACACGACATGAAATACGCGACAGCCAAGATTCTTCTTTCTATGTAGATGGAAGCCAAAACAACCTGTTTTGCTTTGTTTTGGCTTACTACACCTCGCTTTGCTGTTTTTGGGTGAATGAACACCGAAAGAACAATTAAAGCTTATTCGTCTTCTTTCTATTGAGACGGAACCAAAACACCTATTCTTGATTTGGACTGATAACAAACATTTAGCATCTGCGATTTCGGGGTGAATGTGCATTCTAACCCCAAAACCAACAATTGGAAATAAGCCCAATCAGAGCTTTATCATGACAAACATTTCACTCTGCGATTTTTGGGTGAATGTGCATTGTAACCCCGAAAACACCAATTTGAAATAAGCTCAATCAAAGCCTATTCGTCTTCCTTTTATGTAGATGGAACCCAAAACACCTTTTTGCTTGGGTTGTTGGCGATTCTGGTGCACACCCAGAAAACACCATGAGAATTGAAATAAGCCCTGTGAAAGCTTATTCGTCTTCTTTCTATGCATATGGAAGCGAAAAGACGGTGTTTTCTTATGTTGGTCTCATTACATACACTTTGCGATTTCTGGGTCAATGTGCATTAACACCAAAGAACACGACATGAAATAGGCGAAATCCAAGATTCTTCTTTCTATGTAGCTGGAACCCAAAACAACCTGTTTGGCTTTGTTTAAGCTTATTACGCTTCGCTTTGCTATTTGTGAGTGAATGAACACCGAAAGAATAATCCAAGCTTTCTTTTGCGATGGAACCAAAACACCTATGCTGATAACACCTATGCTGATAACAAACATGTCACTGCGATTTTGGGGTGAATGTGCATTCTAACCCCAAAAACATCAATTTGAAACCAGCCCAATCAGAGGGTTATCATCTTCTTTTTATGTAGATGGAACCCAAAATACCTTTTGGCTTTGGTTGGGGGTGATGCTGGTGCACACCCAAAAAAACCCCATACGAATTGAAATAAGCACAATTAAAGCTTATTCGTATTCTTTCTACTCATATGGATGGGAAAAGACGGTGTTTTGATATTTTGGTTTCAATACACACACTTTGCGATTTCTGGGTCAATATGCATTAACACCAAAGAACACGACATGAAAACACCAATTTGAAATAAGCCCAATCAGAGCTTTATCATCTTTTTTTAGTGCAGATGGAACCCACAAGGCCTTTTTGCTTTGGTTGGGTTGATTCTGGTGAACACCCAAAAAACAACGCGAATTGAAATAAGCCCAATCAAAGCTTATTCGTCTTCTTTCTATGCATAGGGAAGCAAAAAGACGCTGTTTTGTTATTTTGGTCTCATTACATAAACTTGGCGTTTTCTGGCTGAATGTGCATTAACACCAAGGAACCCAAATTGAAATGAGCGAAATCCAAGATTCTTCTTTCTATGTAGTTGGAACCCAAAAGAAACTCTTTTGCCTAGTTTAGACTTATTAAACTTCGCTTTGCTATTTGTGAGTGAATGAACACCGAAAGAACAATCCTTGCTTATTCGTCCTCTTTCTATTGAGATGGAACCAAAACACCTATGCTTGATTTGGGCTAATAACAAACATGTCACTGCAATTTTTGGGTGAATGTGCATTCTAACCCCAAAAACACCAATTTGAAATACGCCCAATCAGAGCGTTATCATCTTCTTTTTATGAAGATGGAACCCAAAACACCTTTTTGCTTTGGTTGGGGATGATTCTGGTGCACACCCAAAAAACACCATGCTTATTCGTCTTCTTTCTACTCATAGGGAAGCGAAAAGACGGTGTTTTGTTATGTTGGTTTCAGTACATACACTGTGCGATTTCTGAGTCAATGTGCATTTTCACCAAAGAACACGACTTGAAATAAGCGAAAGCCATGATTCTTCTTTCGATGTAGATGGACCGCAAAAGAACCTGTTTTGCTTTGTTTTGGCTGATTAAACTTCGCTTTGCTATTTGTGGGTGAATGAACAACGAAAGAACAATCAAAGCTTATTCGTCCTCTTTTTATTGAGATGGAACCCAGACACCTATGTTTAATTTGGGCTCATGACAAACATTTCACTCTGCGATTTTTGGGTAAATGTGCATTGTAACCCCGAAAACACCAATTTGAAATAAGCTCAAGCAAAGCCTATTCGTCTTCCTTTTATGTAGATGGAACCCAAAACACCTTTTTGCTTGGGTTGGGGGCGATTCTGGTGCACACCCAGAAAACACCATGAGAATTGAAATAAGCCCTGTGAAAGCTTATTCGTCTTCTTTCTATGCATATGGAAGCGAAAAGACGGTGTTTTCTTATGTTGGTCTCATTACATACACTTTGCGATTTCTGGGTCAATGTGCATTAACACCAAAGAACACGACATGAAATAGGCGAAATCCAAGATGCTTCTTTCTATGTAGCTGGAACCCAAAACAACCTGTTTGGCTTTGTTTAAGCTTATTATGCATCGCTCTGCTATTTGTGAGTGAATGAACACCGAAAGAATAATCCAAGCTTTCTTTTGCGATGGAACCAAAACACCTATGCTGATAACACCTATGCTGATAACAAACATGTCACTGCGATTTTTGGGTGAATGTGCATTCTAAGCCCAAAAACATCAATTTGAAATCAGCCCAATCAGAGCGTTATCATCTTCTTTTTATGTAGATAGAATCCAAAACACCTTTTTTGTTTGGTTGGGGGTGATTCTGATGCACACCCAAAAACACCATGCGAATTGAAATAAGCACAATTAAAGCTTATTCGTCTTCTTTCTTTTAGGCGGAACGGTCAAGGCAGACTGCGCTGGGACTCTCTTCGGAGACATGATGGCTACCAAAAAAGAGAAATATCAACATGAGAAAAGAAGTTAATGCACCCCAGATACCTGGCGATCACAAAATGAACCCAAATAAAACAGTAAGCTACTCAATTAAGGAGCATACAATTAAGCAGAAAGTGCCTTTTCCTTTATTGGCCACTAGCTGGCAGCAAATTAGCTTCCCTGTACTAAATTAAAACAACAAGCTGCAATGCACAGAATGTCCTCAAAGTGGCAGCAGTTAACAGTCTAAAGTATTTCTTTATAATTAAATCAGGGAGGCTGCAATGCTCAGAACGGCCACTAGATGGCCTGCGTGAGCAATTTAAGCCTGGAAAATGGCGTTCCCGCCAAAACGCAGCAGGGAAAGGCAGCTGAACACAATGGGCCTGCACCCAGGCCCAAGTTAGGCCGCGCCTGCCTCCCTGCAGCCCCGCAAGACACCAGGCCTCCCCGCTTCGCAGGGAGGGCCACCAAGGACAAAGGAAGGCCGAAACCGGCCTCGGAAATCGGCGGGGGGGGGGGCTCGGGAAAGCCTAAGAAGGCCCAGCAGGGCTGGAGGCACCCCCCGCTGCGGCGCGGCACCAGGCGCTGCCGAAAAAAGGCCCTTCGTCCAACCAGGAGCCAGGCCTAGGCAGCTGCGCCCCTGCGGCTGGGCGCACTTCGCAGAGGCCTAGTGCCTCCGAACGTTAAGGTAAGCTACAGTGGGGGGGGGAGGGGGGATAGGGGAAAATTAAAGGACTAAGGGGGGTGGGAATGAAGGGTAAAAATTTTAGAAGGAGAGAGGGAAAATTAAAATAAAATTAATAATTATTACACAGAGGAAACTTAATCAAAGGACAAAATTAAGAATTAAATAGAGCTAACGCAATTAAAGCAGGCCAAAGACACAAGGATAATGGGTAATTAGTAGAAAAATACAACCATCTCCCTTCGCTGTGATCAATCCGATGCATGGGCGAAAAGAGGAAGCCCTAGCCTCGTGCAAGGAGAACACGCTTTGTGAGTGAATGAACACCGAAAGAACAATCCAAGCTTTCTATTGCGATGGAACCAAAACACCTAAGCTTTATTTGGTCTCATTACACACACGTTGTGATTTCTGGGTCAATGTGCATTCTAACCCCCAAAAGGCCAATTTGAAATCAGCCCAATCAGAGCGTTATCATATTCTTTTTATGCAGATAGAGTCCAAAACACCTTTTTTGTTTGGTTGGGGCTGATTCTGGTGCACACCCAAAAAACACCATGCAAATTGAAATAAGCACAATCAAAGCTTATTCCTCTTCTTTAATCGCACATGGAAGCGAAAAGGCAGTGTTGTGTTAGATTGGTCTCATTACATACACTGTGCGATTTCTGGATCAATGTCCATTTACACCAAAGAACACGACATGAAATACGCGACAGCCAAGATTCTTCTTTCTATGTAGATGGAAGCCAAAACAACCTGTTTTGCTTTGTTTTGGCTTACTACACCTCGCTTTGCTGTTTTTGGGTGAATGAACACCGAAAGAACAATTAAAGCTTATTCGTCTTCTTTCTATTGAGACGGAACCAAAACACCTATTCTTGATTTGGACTGATAACAAACATTTAGCATCTGCGATTTCGGGGTGAATGTGCATTCTAACCCCAAAACCAACAATTGGAAATAAGCCCAATCAGAGCTTTATCATGACAAACATTTCACTCTGCGATTTTTGGGTGAATGTGCATTGTAACCCCGAAAACACCAATTTGAAATAAGCTCAATCAAAGCCTATTCGTCTTCCTTTTATGTAGATGGAACCCAAAACACCTTTTTGCTTGGGTTGTTGGCGATTCTGGTGCACACCCAGAAAACACCATGAGAATTGAAATAAGCCCTGTGAAAGCTTATTCGTCTTCTTTCTATGCATATGGAAGCGAAAAGACGGTGTTTTCTTATGTTGGTCTCATTACATACACTTTGCGATTTCTGGGTCAATGTGCATTAACACCAAAGAACACGACATGAAATAGGCGAAATCCAAGATTCTTCTTTCTATGTAGCTGGAACCCAAAACAACCTGTTTGGCTTTGTTTAAGCTTATTACGCTTCGCTTTGCTATTTGTGAGTGAATGAACACCGAAAGAATAATCCAAGCTTTCTTTTGCGATGGAACCAAAACACCTATGCTGATAACACCTATGCTGATAACAAACATGTCACTGCGATTTTGGGGTGAATGTGCATTCTAACCCCAAAAACATCAATTTGAAACCAGCCCAATCAGAGGGTTATCATCTTCTTTTTATGTAGATGGAACCCAAAATACCTTTTGGCTTTGGTTGGGGGTGATGCTGGTGCACACCCAAAAAAACCCCATACGAATTGAAATAAGCACAATTAAAGCTTATTCGTATTCTTTCTACTCATATGGATGGGAAAAGACGGTGTTTTGATATTTTGGTTTCAATACACACACTTTGCGATTTCTGGGTCAATATGCATTAACACCAAAGAACACGACATGAAAACACCAATTTGAAATAAGCCCAATCAGAGCTTTATCATCTTTTTTTAGTGCAGATGGAACCCACAAGGCCTTTTTGCTTTGGTTGGGTTGATTCTGGTGAACACCCAAAAAACAACGCGAATTGAAATAAGCCCAATCAAAGCTTATTCGTCTTCTTTCTATGCATAGGGAAGCAAAAAGACGCTGTTTTGTTATTTTGGTCTCATTACATAAACTTGGCGTTTTCTGGCTGAATGTGCATTAACACCAAGGAACCCAAATTGAAATGAGCGAAATCCAAGATTCTTCTTTCTATGTAGTTGGAACCCAAAAGAAACTCTTTTGCCTAGTTTAGACTTATTAAACTTCGCTTTGCTATTTGTGAGTGAATGAACACCGAAAGAACAATCCTTGCTTATTCGTCCTCTTTCTATTGAGATGGAACCAAAACACCTATGCTTGATTTGGGCTAATAACAAACATGTCACTGCAATTTTTGGGTGAATGTGCATTCTAACCCCAAAAACACCAATTTGAAATACGCCCAATCAGAGCGTTATCATCTTCTTTTTATGAAGATGGAACCCAAAACACCTTTTTGCTTTGGTTGGGGATGATTCTGGTGCACACCCAAAAAACACCATGCGAATTCAAATAAGCACAATTAAAGCTTATTCGTCTTCTTTCTACTCATAGGGAAGCGAAAAGACGGTGTTTTGTTATGTTGGTTTCAGTACATACACTGTGCGATTTCTGAGTCAATGTGCATTTTCACCAAAGAACACGACTTGAAATAAGCGAAAGCCATGATTCTTCTTTCGATGTAGATGGACCGCAAAAGAACCTGTTTTGCTTTGTTTTGGCTGATTAAACTTCGCTTTGCTATTTGTGGGTGAATGAACAACGAAAGAACAATCAAAGCTTATTCGTCCTCTTTTTATTGAGATGGAACCCAGACACCTATGTTTAATTTGGGCTCATGACAAACATTTCACTCTGCGATTTTTGGGTAAATGTGCATTGTAACCCCGAAAACACCAATTTGAAATAAGCTCAAGCAAAGCCTATTCGTCTTCCTTTTATGTAGATGGAACCCAAAACACCTTTTTGCTTGGGTTGGGGGCGATTCTGGTGCACACCCAGAAAACACCATGAGAATTGAAATAAGCCCTGTGAAAGCTTATTCGTCTTCTTTCTATGCATATGGAAGCGAAAAGACGGTGTTTTCTTATGTTGGTCTCATTACATACACTTTGCGATTTCTGGGTCAATGTGCATTAACACCAAAGAACACGACATGAAATAGGCGAAATCCAAGATGCTTCTTTCTATGTAGCTGGAACCCAAAACAACCTGTTTGGCTTTGTTTAAGCTTATTATGCATCGCTCTGCTATTTGTGAGTGAATGAACACCGAAAGAATAATCCAAGCTTTCTTTTGCGATGGAACCAAAACACCTATGCTGATAACACCTATGCTGATAACAAACATGTCACTGCGATTTTTGGGTGAATGTGCATTCTAAGCCCAAAAACATCAATTTGAAATCAGCCCAATCAGAGCGTTATCATCTTCTTTTTATGTAGATAGAATCCAAAACACCTTTTTTGTTTGGTTGGGGGTGATTCTGATGCACACCCAAAAACACCATGCGAATTGAAATAAGCACAATTAAAGCTTATTCGTCTTCTTTCTTTTAGGCGGAACGGTCAAGGCAGACTGCGCTGGGACTCTCTTCGGAGACATGATGGCTACCAAAAAAGAGAAATATCAACATGAGAAAAGAAGTTAATGCACCCCAGATACCTGGCGATCACAAAATGAACCCAAATAAAACAGTAAGCTACTCAATTAAGGAGCATACAATTAAGCAGAAAGTGCCTTTTCCTTTATTGGCCACTAGCTGGCAGCAAATTAGCTTCCCTGTACTAAATTAAAACAACAAGCTGCAATGCACAGAATGTCCTCAAAGTGGCAGCAGTTAACAGTCTAAAGTATTTCTTTATAATTAAATCAGGGAGGCTGCAATGCTCAGAACGGCCACTAGATGGCCTGCGTGAGCAATTTAAGCCTGGAAAATGGCGTTCCCGCCAAAACGCAGCAGGGAAAGGCAGCTGAACACAATGGGCCTGCACCCAGGCCCAAGTTAGGCCGCGCCTGCCTCCCTGCAGCCCCGCAAGACACCAGGCCTCCCCGCTTCGCAGGGAGGGCCACCAAGGACAAAGGAAGGCCGAAACCGGCCTCGGAAATCGGCGGGGGGGGGGGCTCGGGAAAGCCTAAGAAGGCCCAGCAGGGCTGGAGGCACCCCCCGCTGCGGCGCGGCACCAGGCGCTGCCGAAAAAAGGCCCTTCGTCCAACCAGGAGCCAGGCCTAGGCAGCTGCGCCCCTGCGGCTGGGCGCACTTCGCAGAGGCCTAGTGCCTCCGAACGTTAAGGTAAGCTACAGTGGGGGGGGGAGGGGGGATAGGGGAAAATTAAAGGACTAAGGGGGGTGGGAATGAAGGGTAAAAATTTTAGAAGGAGAGAGGGAAAATTAAAATAAAATTAATAATTATTACACAGAGGAAACTTAATCAAAGGACAAAATTAAGAATTAAATAGAGCTAACGCAATTAAAGCAGGCCAAAGACACAAGGATAATGGGTAATTAGTAGAAAAATACAACCATCTCCCTTCGCTGTGATCAATCCGATGCATGGGCGAAAAGAGGAAGCCCTAGCCTCGTGCAAGGAGAACACGCTTTGTGAGTGAATGAACACCGAAAGAACAATCCAAGCTTTCTATTGCGATGGAACCAAAACACCTAAGCTTTATTTGGTCTCATTACACACACTTTGTGATTTCTGGGTCAATGTGCATTCTAACCCCCAAAAGGCCAATTTGAAATCAGCCCAATCAGAGCGTTATCATATTCTTTTTATGCAGATAGAGTCCAAAACACCTTTTTTGTTTGGTTGGGGCTGATTCTGGTGCACACCCAAAAAACACCATGCAAATTGAAATAAGCACAATCAAAGCTTATTCCTCTTCTTTAATCGCACATGGAAGCGAAAAGGCAGTGTTGTGTTAGATTGGTCTCATTACATACACTGTGCGATTTCTGGATCAATGTCCATTTACACCAAAGAACACGACATGAAATACGCGACAGCCAAGATTCTTCTTTCTATGTAGATGGAAGCCAAAACAACCTGTTTTGCTTTGTTTTGGCTTACTACACCTCGCTTTGCTGTTTTTGGGTGAATGAACACCGAAAGAACAATTAAAGCTTATTCGTCTTCTTTCTATTGAGACGGAACCAAAACACCTATTCTTGATTTGGACTGATAACAAACATTTAGCATCTGCGATTTCGGGGTGAATGTGCATTCTAACCCCAAAACCAACAATTGGAAATAAGCCCAATCAGAGCTTTATCATGACAAACATTTCACTCTGCGATTTTTGGGTGAATGTGCATTGTAACCCCGAAAACACCAATTTGAAATAAGCTCAATCAAAGCCTATTCGTCTTCCTTTTATGTAGATGGAACCCAAAACACCTTTTTGCTTGGGTTGTTGGCGATTCTGGTGCACACCCAGAAAACACCATGAGAATTGAAATAAGCCCTGTGAAAGCTTATTCGTCTTCTTTCTATGCATATGGAAGCGAAAAGACGGTGTTTTCTTATGTTGGTCTCATTACATACACTTTGCGATTTCTGGGTCAATGTGCATTAACACCAAAGAACACGACATGAAATAGGCGAAATCCAAGATTCTTCTTTCTATGTAGCTGGAACCCAAAACAACCTGTTTGGCTTTGTTTAAGCTTATTACGCTTCGCTTTGCTATTTGTGAGTGAATGAACACCGAAAGAATAATCCAAGCTTTCTTTTGCGATGGAACCAAAACACCTATGCTGATAACAAACATGTCACTGCGATTTTGGGGTGAATGTGCATTCTAACCCCAAAAACATCAATTTGAAACCAGCCCAATCAGAGGGTTATCATCTTCTTTTTATGTAGATGGAACCCAAAATACCTTTTGGCTTTGGTTGGGGGTGATGCTGGTGCACACCCAAAAAAACCCCATACGAATTGAAATAAGCACAATTAAAGCTTATTCGTATTCTTTCTACTCATATGGATGGGAAAAGACGGTGTTTTGATATTTTGGTTTCAATACACACACTTTGCGATTTCTGGGTCAATATGCATTAACACCAAAGAACACGACATGAAAACACCAATTTGAAATAAGCCCAATCAGAGCTTTATCATCTTTTTTAAGTGCAGATGGAACCCACAAGGCCTTTTTGCTTTGGTTGGGTTGATTCTGGTGAACACCCAAAAAACAACGCGAATTGAAATAAGCCCAATCAAAGCTTATTCGTCTTCTTTCTATGCATAGGGAAGCAAAAAGACGCTGTTTTGTTATTTTGGTCTCATTACATAAACTTGGCGTTTTCTGGCTGAATGTGCATTAACACCAAAGAACCCAAATTGAAATGAGCGAAATCCAAGATTCTTCTTTCTATGTAGTTGGAACCCAAAAGAAACTCTTTTGCCTAGTTTAGACTTATTAAACTTCGTTATGCTATTTGTGGCTGAATGAACACCGAAAGAAAAATCAAAGCTTATTTGTCCTCTTTCTATTGAGATTGACCCAAAAGACCTATGCTTGATTTGGGCTGATAACAAACATGTCACTGCGTTTTTTGGGTGAATGTGCATTCTAACCCCTAAAATACCAATTTGAAATAAGCCCAATCTGAGCTTTATCATCTTCTTTTTATGTAGATGGAAGCCAAAATAACTTTTTGCTTTGGTTGGGGGTGATTCTGGTGCACACCCAGAAAACACCATGCGAATTGAAATAAGCACAATTAAAGCTTATTCGTCTTCTTTCTACTCATATGGAAGGGAAAAGACGGTGTTTTGATATTTTGGTCTCAATACACACACTTTGCGATTTCTGGTTCAATGTGCTTTAACACCAAAGAACACGACATGAAATAAGCGATATCCAAGATTCTTCTTTCTATGTAGCTGGAACCCAAAACAACCTGTTTGGCTTTGTTTAAGCTTATTACGCTTCGCTTTGCTATTTGTGAGTGAATGAACACCGAAAGAACAATCCTTGCTTATTCGTCCTCTTTCTATTGAGATGGAACCAAAACACCTATGCTTGATTAGGGCTGATAACAAACATGTCACTGCAATTTTTGGGTGAATGTGCATTCTAACCCCAAAAACACCAATTTGAAATACGCCCAATCAGAGCGTTATCATCTTCTTTTTATGAAGATGGAACCCAAAACACCTTTTTGCTTTGGTTGGGGATGATTCTGGTGCACACCCAAAAAACACCATGCGAATTCAAATAAGCACAATTAAAGCTTATTCGTCTTCTTTCTACTCATAGGGAAGCGAAAAGACGGTGTTTTGTTATGTTGGTTTCAGTACATACACTGTGCGATTTCTGAGTCAATGTGCATTTTCACCAAAGAACACTACTTGAAATAAGCAAAAGCCATGATTCTTCTTTCGATGTAGATGGACCGCAAAAGAACCTGTTTTGCTTTGTTTTGGCTGATTAAACTTCGCTTTGCTATTTGTGGGTGAATGAACAACGAAAGAACAATCAAAGCTTATTCGTCCTCTTTTTATTGAGATGGAACCCAGACACCTATGTTTAATTTGGGCTCATGACAAACATTTCACTCTGCGATTTTTCGGTAAATGTGCATTGTAACCCCGAAAACACCAATTTGAAATAAGCTCAAGCAAAGCCTATTCGTCTTCCTTTTATGTAGATGGAACCCAAAACACCTTTTTGCTTGGGTTGTTGGCGATTCTGGTGCACACCCAGAAAACACCATGAGAATTGAAATAAGCCCTGTGAAAGCTTATTCGTCTTCTTTCTATGCATATGGAAGCGAAAAGACGGTGTTTTCTTATGTTGGTCTCATTACATACTGTCAGGGGTTCAGGAGCAGAGTCACAGGAGAGGGAAGAAACGGAGAGCGAGGGGGAGGAGTCGGAAGGAAATGTCAGCGGCGACAGTAGTCCGAGGTCTCTGAGTCTCTCCAGTGACTCGGAGGATTCACAGAAAGGGGCCCCCATGGTCAGGGCAAGGGGAGTGCCCAGGGGGACACCTCGGGAAGAAGGGGCCAGAGGGGACTCAGAGAGTAGCAGCTGGAAATCCGGACCAGCGTCCCCCCCAGAGTGCAGTAGGGGGGAGGAGTCCAAGGCATCGGGATCAGGGAGCGCGCAGGCAGAGGGAGAACGTGAGGCAGGACTGACCACACCCTCGTCAGGGAGCGAGGAAACGGTCATCCGAAAAGTAAAACGCGCGCGCGCGCCAAGTTCAAATGTACAGGAGGGCGGCAAGGTGGGCAGCCCGGGTAGGGAGCCAGGTCCTAAAGCCCGCCGAAGAGAGGGGGAGGAGTCAGAGGGGTCAAGCTCTGCGTCGGAAGAGTCCAGGAGGAATGAGACCCCGGGGGGTAGTAAGACCCAGAGGAAGAGAGAGAGACGGAAGAGGTGGAGTAAGATTAGAGTATTAAACTGGTGCACAGGGGGTGGAGATCCAGACAGGGCTTCGCCGGTCTAAAGTCCAGACGTAGGGCTGGGACGCTGAGACTTGTAAATGGAGACTATTCTTCAATAAAGACTTTGACACTGTACGATCGGCTAGCGTTGGTCCTTGGTGAGCTGGGACCCGGAGCCAGCTCTGACAGTAAGCCCTGTCTCTTCTTTAAAGTTTTGGCACCAAGAACCTCGCCACGTGAGTCGACGCAGCGAGGACAGAGGAGGGGTGCTTACAGAGCTCACAAAACTCAGGCAAGATGACGACGGAAGAGCAGATAAAAGCCCTGCAAGAAGCGGTGACGCACCTCAGCACGGAGGTAATTGCATCCAGGAAGAGAGAGGAGGAAATGGTTACCTCCTGCCGGGATCTCCAGGCCAGGTTGGACGTGCTTTCTAAACAGGGGCAAACGGGATCCAAGGCAGAAGGCATTGGCTTGGGGAGGAGGGGAGGCAGCCTTGTATCGCATTTCGACGGGAGTTTGCAGCAGTACCCCAACTTCAGAGCAGACCTGCTGTTTGCGCTGGATCTCCTTGACAAAGACTTTAGAGATGAGAGAGAGAGAGTGGGGTTTATCTTGTCCCATTTGCATGGGGAAGCCAAAACGTGGCTGCGGAATCTATGGAGGGACAATGATCCAGCGCTCCAAGATGCGAAGGCTTTTATTAAAGCAATGGACTCATGCTTTTTATCAAAGGTAGACGTCGATATTGCCAGGAGGGACATACATGGACTTAAACAAGGCAAAGCCAGCGTGCGGCAGTACCATACTCGATTTTTCGGACTGGTTCATGCCCTGGGGTGGGAAAAAGATTCTGCGCCAGTCAGAGACCTCTTTTGGGAGGGGTTGAATGCAGATGTAAAAGCGGAGATTGGAAGAGGGGAGAGACCAAGGAGCACCCAGCAGGTAGTCCAGAGGGCTCTGGAGATCGGGGTGCATCTGGAAGAATGCCCTTGGAACAGGGAAGAAGGACGTTGGGGAAGGGCACCAGCCAGAGCACCTCCCTTCTTTCCCAGAGAAGCAGCGCGTGCGCACTCCACACCCTCGCAGGGAGGGGGAGAAGAGCCGATGGAGATAGGAGGTGCCAGGGCTCAGTCAGCTAACAGAGCCCTAACACCGGGAGCAGCCAAAACGAAGCCTCCTAGAGGGAACAGGAAGTGCTACATCTGCGACAGTGCTCAACACATGGCGAAAGAGTGTCCCCAGAGGCTCCACAAGCACACTGCAGCCTCGGCAACAGTCGCTGAAGCAGCTCAATTGAAAACGCAGCAACAGTTAAACGACGGAGTCTGGCTGGAGGAAGAGGCACTGGGGTCCAGCCAGACAAGTCAATGAAACAATCCCCAGCACTTTTGCAACCCACAGACCCCCTCCCACCCAAACCAGTGGTACAGCTTACAGCGTCTCTCCAACTGCCCAATGGACGCACTCTGGAGGTGCCGATCACCATTGACTCCGGCAGCAATGCTGACTTTATAGGACTGGAATTCATTCAGCAGCACAATATACCACTGCTACCAGCCACGCTGCCCCTGAACGTTGTCACGGTGGATGGCAGAGACTTGTTAGGGGGGCAGGTGGTGCAACAAACGCAACCAATGGTGATGCGGATTGGAAATCACCGAGAAGTCATCAGCTTTAATGTCACCCACCTGTCGGACACGCCGGTAGTCCTCGGCATGAGTTGGCTGCACAGGCACAGCCCAGCATTGGCGTGGTACCAGCGCCAACTCACCTTCGGCTCCTCCTATTGCGCGGAACATTGCATCCTTCCTAGCCCGGAAGAAGGAGGGGACGACCCGCAGCTACACTTAGGCACGCTGCAAGCAGTGCCGCGCAAGTACGCAGCGTTTTTGGAGGTTTTCTGCGAGAAGGAAGCGGACAAGCTGCCTCCCCACAGGTCCTATGACTGCAAGATTGAGCTCCTGCCAGGAGCGACGCTGCCAGCCGGGAAACTGTATTCCATGTCTGAGGACGAGCTGCAGGAGCTCAAGGAGTTCATAGACCTCAACTTGAAGCGCGGTTTCATCCGGGAGTCGAAGGCAGCGGGGGGCAGTCCTGTATTCTTTGTGAAGAAAAGGGACACGCCCCAAAAAAGACTTGTGGTAGACTTCAGGCTCTTAAATTCAAAGACCAAGCCCGCGGCCTTTCCCATGCCCAAGATAGATGACCTGCTTGCTACGGTCAGGAAAGGACGCGTTTTTACAAAGTTGGATCTGCGAGGGGCGTACAACCTGATTCGCATACGGGAAGGAGACGAGTGGAAGACTGCCATGTTCACGCCCCTGGGCACATATGAATACAGAGTTATGCCCTTCGGTTTACAAAATGGCGCCCACTGTTTTCAAGCTTTCATGCATCACGTCCTGGCGGGTCTCCTCTACAAGACATGCGTCTGCTTCTTGGACGACATCCTGATATTCTCAGAATCTGAGGAGACCCACGAAGGTGACGTCAAGGAAGTTCTGCAGAGACTGCAGGAGCATCGGCTGTACGCCAAGCTGGAGAAGTGCCAGTTCGACAGGAAGGAGGTGGATTTCCTGGGCTACAAGCTGTCGGACAAGGGGCTTGCCATGGACAGCGCCAAGGTTCGCGCAGTGTTGGACTGGAAGAGCCCGCGCAATCGGAAGGAGGTCCAGCGGTTTGTGGGGTTCGCCAACTTTTACCGCAAGTTCATCAAGGGGTTCGCGATGCAGACGGCGGCCATTACTGACACGCTCAGCTCTAAGAAGAAGAAGTTCATCTGGACGGAGCAAGCGGAGCAGTCCTTTCAGAACCTTAAGCGTCTCTTCTCGTCCGAAGGGCAGCTACTGCATGTGAATCCCAGCAAACCGCTGAGGGTTGAAACAGACGCCTCAGACAGAGCCGTGGGCGCCGTACTGTTGCAGGAGGACCCGCATGGGGACTGGAGACCGTGTGCCTTCTACTCTAGGAAGCTCAGCAAGTCGGAGCAAAACTACACCATCTGGGACAGGGAGTTGCTGGCCATTCATGCAGCATTCAAGGCGTGGCGGCACTTCCTCGTCGGGGCCAAGCACACCGTGCAGGTTCGCACGTGTCAGGGGTTCAGGAGCAGAGTCACTGGAGAGGGAAGAAACAGAGAGCGAGGGGGAGGAGTCGGAAGGAAATGTCAGCGGCGACAGTAGTCCAAGATCTCTGAGTCTCTCCAGTGACTCGGAGGATTCACAGAAAGGGGCCCCCATGGTCAGGGCAAGGGGAGTGCCCAGGGGGACACCTCGGGAAGAAGGGGACTCAGAGAGTAGCAGCTGGAAATCCGGACCAGCGTCCCCCCCAGAGTGCAGTAGGGGGGAGGAGTCTAAGGCATCGGGATCAGGGAGCGCGCAGGCAGAGGGAGAACGTGAGGCAGGAGTGGCCACACCCTCGTCAGGGAGCGAGGAAACGGTCATCCGGAAAGTAAAACGCGCGCGCGCGCCAAGTTCAAATGTACAGGAGGGCGGCAAGGTGGGCAGCCCGGGTAAGGAGCCAGGTCCTAAAGCCCGCCGAAGAGAGGGGGAGGAGTCAGAGGGGTCTAGCTCCGCGTCGGAAGAGTCCAGGAGGAATGAGACCCCGGGGGGTAGTAAGACCCAGAGGAAGAGAGAGAGAAGGAAGAGGTGGAGTAAGATTAGAGTCTTGAACTGGTGCACGGGGGGTGGAGATCCAGACAGAGCTTCGCCGGTCTAAAGTCCAGACGTAGGGCTGGGACGCTGAGACTTGTAAATGGAGACTATTCTTCAATAAAGACTTTGATACTGTACTATCGGCTAGCGTTGGTCCTTGGTGAGCTGGGACCCGGAGCCAGCCCTGACAGCACGGATCATAAGAACCTGGAGTACTGGCGCACGGCAAGATTCCTAAACCAGCGGCACATCAGATGGGCGGAATTTTTCGCGGATTTCGACTTCAGGATAGAATACATCCCAGGCGACAACAACATCATGGCGGATGCACTGTCCAGGAAGCCGCAATATCTTGAAGAGGCGGCACCAGCAGCGGCCAAGCACATTTTCGCTCCGAAAGCGTGGGCGTGCGCTGCAGCAACCGTGGACTTGGAGGCGGTCCGTCGAGCACTGCAGGGGGACCCCTTTGCACAAGCCAAGATGGAGGAGGTGCACAAGGGCACGGTGAAGGACGACGAGTTCCAAGTACGAGACGGATTGCTCATCCGCAGAGGAGCTCTCTATGTACCGGGAGACGACCTCCGGGCGAAGGTACTGCAGCAGTTACACGACGCACCCACCGCCGGGCACTTTGGCAAGGAGAAGACGGCAGACCTCGTTGCCAGGGATTTTTGGTGGCCCAAGATGCGGGGGGAAGTCGCGGAGTACGTCTCGAGGTGCGACACCTGCCAAAGGGCCAAGTCAGTGCACAAACCTCCGGCGGGACTGCTCGAACCGCTGCAGACTCCGAGCGAACCGTGGGAGAGGGTGGCCCTGGACTTTGTCACGGATTTACCCAGCTCAAGGGGTAAAACGGCAGTGCTAGTGGTGGTGGACATGTTCACTAAAATGGCCCACTTCATTCCGTGCGCGAAAGTGGCCACGGCAGAACAGACCGCCAAGCTGTTCATAGACCACGTCTTCAGAGTGCATGGACTGCCACGGTCTATCTTGTCCGACAGGGGGCGCCAGTTCATTTCGAGCTTCTGGCAGAAGCTGATGGGTTTCCTGAATGTCAAGATCAACCTAGCGTCGGCGAGATACCCGCAGACCAACGGACAAGCGGAACGCGTCAACGCCGTCATGCAGCAGTACCTGAGATGCTATGCAAATCAACAGCCGACGACATGGGTGGACTACCTGCCGCTCGCTGAGTTCGCTTACAACAACACGAAGCACGTGTCCACAGGGGTGACGCCGTTCTTCGCCAACAACGGGAGGCATCCCAGAACCTTCCCGGGATTAGAGAGACTGGGGGAGGGGGAGCCACAGGCAGCGGAAGTCTTGGCGGCGGAATTGCAGGAAGTCCACGAGCAGCTTAGGAGGCAGTTAGAGCTGGCAAAGCACGCATACAAACTGCAGGCTGACAAGCACAGGAGGGTTGGTGAAGACATACAGGTGGGAGACTGGGTGTGGTTAGCGGCCCACGCAGTGCCGACAAGATCCTTAGCTAAGAAGAAACTCGGACATAAGCAGCTAGGACCTTACCTAGTTGAGGCACAGATCAATCCGGTGGCCTTCCGGTTGACACTTCCGGAAGGATCCAGAATGCACCCAGTATTCCATAGGTCGGTGCTCACGCCCTACAAAGCACCTCACCGATTTCAGGCGCAGGGCACGGCACCAGACCAGTATAAGGAGATCCCCCCAAGGAGGGAGTCGCCAAGAAGGGAACCCATCAACCAGGTCACAGAGATTTTGGACTCGAGATGGGGGGAAGAGGGAGTAGAATATTTTCTCGCAAGGGAAGGTACCCCGGCCAGCGCCAACAGTTGGGTGCCGGACTATGCCCTGGACGAGCCTCTCCTCAAAGAGGAGTTTCATGCCTTGTTCCCACACAGGCCCATGCCAGCCGAGTATTTCGACGACTGGCTTTTCACACCCACGCTTTCTACCAGCACGTTCCAGGGATTCACCTCGGACGAAGAACCAGCATTAGAAACACGTTCACCGGAGGGCTCGCCCTCGGGGTTTGCCTCAGACCGCTCCTTTTGGTGGGACAATCGAGGAGAGGAGAGGTGGCTGAGGGGCCCTTGGCAGGCAACGGACCCAGAGGGGAACGAGGGTGAGAGGGACATGGACGTGATGGGGGAGGACGTTGGGTTCGAGCATGGCGGCACGGAGATGGAAGCAGAGGAGACCGAGGTCGGCGAAGACATGGAGGACGAGCCGGATTTCTCTAACTGGATGCACGCCACGGGGGACGAACTGTATCCACCATTCACCCCCACAACGACGGAGCACCCAGCACCCCCGCCGGAGGAAGGGGAGGGGGGAAGGGGGGGCTTCGAGGGGGGGATGGATGTCAGGGGTTCAGGAGCAGAGTCACAGGAGAGGGAAGAAACGGAGAGCGAGGGGGAGGAGTCGGAAGGAAATGTCAGCGGCGACAGTAGTCCGAGGTCTCTGAGTCTCTCCAGTGACTCGGAGGATTCACAGAAAGGGGCCCCCATGGTCAGGGCAAGGGGAGTGCCCAGGGGGACACCTCGGGAAGAAGGGGCCAGAGGGGACTCAGAGAGTAGCAGCTGGAAATCCGGACCAGCGTCCCCCCCAGAGTGCAGTAGGGGGGAGGAGTCCAAGGCATCGGGATCAGGGAGCGCGCAGGCAGAGGGAGAACGTGAGGCAGGACTGACCACACCCTCGTCAGGGAGCGAGGAAACGGTCATCCGGAAAGTAAAACGCGCGCGCGCGCCAAGTTCAAATGTACAGGAGGGCGGCAAGGTGGGCAGCCCGGGTAGGGAGCCAGGTCCTAAAGCCCGCCGAAGAGAGGGGGAGGAGTCAGAGGGGTCAAGCTCTGCGTCGGAAGAGTCCAGGAGGAATGAGACCCCGGGGGGTAGTAAGACCCAGAGGAAGAGAGAGAGACGGAAGAGGTGGAGTAAGATTAGAGTATTAAACTGGTGCACAGGGGGTGGAGATCCAGACAGGGCTTCGCCGGTCTAAAGTCCAGACGTAGGGCTGGGACGCTGAGACTTGTAAATGGAGACTATTCTTCAATAAAGACTTTGACACTGTACGATCGGCTAGCGTTGGTCCTTGGTGAGCTGGGACCCGGAGCCAGCTCTGACACATACACTTTGCGATTTCTGGGTCAATGTGCATTAACACCAAAGAACACGACATGAAATAGGCGAAATCCAAGATGCTTCTTTCTATGTACCTGGAACCCAAAACAACCTGTTTGGCTTTGTTTAAGCTTATTACGCATCGCTCTGCTATTTGTGAGTGAATGAACACCGAAAGAATAATCCAAGCTTTCTTTTGCAATGGAACCAAAACACCTATGCTGATAACACCTATGCTGATAACAAACATGTCACTGCGATTTTTGGGTGAATGTGCATTCTAAGCCCAAAAACATCAATTTGAAATCAGCCCAATCAGAGCGTTATCATCTTCTTTTTATGTAGATAGAATCCAAAACACCTTTTTTGTTTGGTTGGGGGTGATTCTGATGCACACCCAAAAACACCATGTGAATTGAAATAAGCACAATTAAAGCTTATTCGTCTTCTTTCTTTTAGGCGGAACGGTCAAGGCAGACTGCGCTGGGACTCTCTTCGGAGACATGATGGCTACCAAAAAAGAGAAATATCAACATGAGAAAAGAAGTTAATGCACCCCAGATACCTGGCGATCACAAAATGAACCCAAATAAAACAGTAAGCTACTCAATTAAGGAGCATACAATTAAGCAGAAAGTGCCTTTTCCTGTATTGGCCACTAGCTGGCAGCAAATTAGCTTCCCTGTACTAAAATAAAACAACAGGCTGCAATGCACAGAATGTCCTCAAAGTGGCAGCAGTTAACAGTCTAAAGTATTTCTTTATAATTAAATCAGGGAGGCTGCAATGCTCAGAACGGCCACTAGATGGCCTGCGTGAGCAATTTAAGCCTGGAAAATGGCGTTCCCGCCAAAACGCAGCAGGGAAAGGCAGCTGAACACAATGGGCCTGCACCCAGGCCCAAGTTAGGCCGCGCCTGCCTCCCTGCAGCCCCGCAAGACACCAGGCCTCCCCGCTTCGCAGGGAGGGCCACCAAGGACAAAGGAAGGCCGAAACCGGCCTCGGAAATTGGCGGGGGGGGGGCTCGGGAAAGCCTAAGAAGGCCCAGCAGGGCTGGAGGCACCCCCCGCTGCGGCGCGGCACCAGGCGCTGCCGAAAAAAGGCCCTTCGTCCAACCAGGAGCCAGGCCTAGGCAGCTGCGCCCCTGCGGCTGGGCGCACTTCGCAGAGGCCTAGTGCCTCCGAACGTTAAGGTAAGCTACAGTGGGGGGGGGGAAGGGGAAAATTAAAGGACTAAGGGGGGTGGGAATGAAGGGTAAAAATTTTAGAAGGAGAGAGGGAAAATTAAAATAAAATTAATAATTATTACACAGAGGAAACTTAATCAAAGGACAAAATTAAGAATTAAATAGAGCTAACGCAATTAAAGCAGGCCAAAGACACAAGGATAATGGGTAATTAGTAGAAAAATACAACCATCTCCCTTCGCTGTGATCAATCCGATGCATGGGCGAAAAGAGGAAGCCCTAGCCTCGTGCAAGGAGAACACGCTTTGTGAGTGAATGAACACCGAAAGAACAATCCAAGCTTTCTATTGCGATGGAACCAAAACACCTAAGCTTTATTTGGTCTCATTACACACACTTTGTGATTTCTGGGTCAATGTGCATTCTAACCCCCAAAAGGCCAATTTGAAATCAGCCCAATCAGAGCGTTATCATATTCTTTTTATGCAGATAGAGTCCAAAACACCTTTTTTGTTTGGTTGGGGCTGATTCTGGTGCACACCCAAAAAACACCATGCAAATTGAAATAAGCACAATCAAAGCTTATTCCTCTTCTTTCTACGCACATGGAAGCGAAAAGGCAGTGTTGTGTTAGATTGGTCTCATTACATACACTGTGCGATTTCTGGATCAATGTGCATTTACACCAAAGAACACGACATGAAATACGCGACAGCCAAGATTCTTCTTTCTATGTAGATGGAAGCCAAAACAACCTGTTTTGCTTTGTTTTGGCTTACTACACCTCGCTTTGCTGTTTTTGGGTGAATGAACACCGAAAGAACAATTAAAGCTTATTCGTCTTCTTTCTATTGAGACGGAACCAAAACACCTATTCTTGATTTGGACTGATAACAAACATTTAGCATCTGCGATTTCGGGGTGAATGTGCATTCTAACCCCAAAACCAACAATTGGAAATAAGCCCAATCAGAGCTTTATCATGACAAACATTTCACTCTGCGATTTTTGGGTGAATGTGCATTGTAACCCCGAAAACACCAATTTGAAATAAGCTCAATCAAAGCCTTCCTTTAAAACACCTTTTTGCTTGGGTTGGGGGCGATTCTGGTGCACACCCAGAAAACACCATGAGAATTGAAATAAGCCCTGTGAAAGCTTATTCGTCTTCTTTCTATGCATATGGAAGCGAAAAGACGGTGTTTTCTTATGTTGGTCTCATTACATACACTTTGCGATTTCTGGGTCAATGTGCATTAACACCAAAGAACACGACATGAAATAGGCGAAATCCAAGATTCTTCTTTCTATGTAGCTGGAACCCAAAACAACCTGTTTGGCTTTGTTTAAGCTTATTACGCTTCGCTTTGCTATTTGTGAGTGAATGAACACCGAAAGAATAATCCAAGCTTTCTTTTGCGATGGAACCAAAACACCTATGCTGATAACACCTATGCTGATAACAAACATGTCACTGCGATTTTGGGGTGAATGTGCATTCTAACCCCAAAAACATCAATTTGAAACCAGCCCAATCAGAGGGTTATCATCTTCTTTTTATGTAGATGGAACCCAAAATACCTTTTGGCTTTGGTTGGGGGTGATGCTGGTGCACACCCAAAAAAACCCCATACGAATTGAAATAAGCACAATTAAAGCTTATTCGTCTTCTTTCTACTCATATGGATGGGAAAAGACGGTGTTTTGATATTTTGGTTTCAATACACACACTTTGCGATTTCTGGGTCAATATGCATTAACACCAAAGAACACGACATGAAAACACCAATTTGAAATAAGCCCAATCAGAGCTTTATCATCTTTTTTTAGTGCAGATGGAACCCACAAGGCCTTTTTGCTTTGGTTGGGTTGATTCTGGTGAACACCCAAAAAACAACGCGAATTGAAATAAGCCCAATCAAAGCTTATTCGTCTTCTTTCTATGCATAGGGAAGCAAAAAGACGCTGTTTTGTTATTTTGGTCTCATTACATAAACTTGGCGTTTTCTGGCTGAATGTGCATTAACACCAAAGAACCCAAATTGAAATGAGCGAAATCCAAGATTCTTCTTTCTATGTAGTTGGAACCCAAAAGAAACTCTTTTGCCTAGTTTAGACTTATTAAACTTCGTTATGCTATTTGTGAGTGAATGAACACCGAAAGAACAATCCTTGCTTATTCGTCCTCTTTCTATTGAGATGGAACCAAAACACCTATGCTTGATTTGGGCTGATAACAAACATGTCACTGCGTTTTTTGGGTGAATGTGCATTCTAACCCCTAAAATACCAATTTGAAATAAGCCCAATCTGAGCTTTATCATCTTCTTTTTATGTAGATGGAAGCCAAAATAACTTTTTGCTTTGGTTGGGGGTGATTCTGGTGCACACCCAGAAAACACCATGCGAATTGAAATAAGCACAATTAAAGCTTATTCGTCTTCTTTTTACTCATATGGAAGGGAAAAGACGGTGTTTTGATATTTTGGTCTCAATACACACACTTTGCGATTTCTGGTTCAATGTGCTTTAACACCAAAGAACACGACATGAAATAAGCGATATCCAAGATTCTTCTTTCTATGTAGCTGGAACCCAAAACAACCTGTTTGGCTTTGTTTAAGCTTATTACGCTTCGCTTTGCTATTTGTGAGTGAATGAACACCGAAAGAACAATCCTTGCTTATTCGTCCTCTTTCTATTGAGATGGAACCAAAACACCTATGCTTGATTAGGGCTGATAACAAACATGTCACTGCAATTTTTGGGTGAATGTGCATTCTAACCCCAAAAACACCAATTTGAAATACGCCCAATCAGAGCGTTATCATCTTCTTTTTATGAAGATGGAACCCAAAACACCTTTTTGCTTTGGTTGGGGATGATTCTGGTGCACACCCAAAAAACACCATGCGAATTCAAATAAGCACAATTAAAGCTTATTCGTCTTCTTTCTACTCATAGGGAAGCGAAAAGACGGTGTTTTGTTATGTTGGTTTCAGTACATACACTGTGCGATTTCTGAGTCAATGTGCATTTTCACCAAAGAACACGACTTGAAATAAGCGAAAGCCATGATTCTTCTTTCGATGTAGATGGACCGCAAAAGAACCTGTTTTGCTTTGTTTTGGCTGATTAAACTTCGCTTTGCTATTTGTGGGTGAATGAACAACGAAAGAACAATCAAAGCTTATTCGTCCTCTTTTTATTGAGATGGAACCCAGACACCTATGTTTAATTTGGGCTCATGACAAACATTTCACTCTGCGATTTTTCGGTAAATGTGCATTGTAACCCCGAAAACACCAATTTGAAATAAGCTCAAGCAAAGCCTATTCGTCTTCCTTTTATGTAGATGGAACCCAAAACACCTTTTTGCTTGGGTTGTTGGCGATTCTGGTGCACACCCAGAAAACACCATGAGAATTGAAATAAGCCCTGTGAAAGCTTATTCGTCTTCTTTCTATGCATATGGAAGCGAAAAGACGGTGTTTTCTTATGTTGGTCTCATTACATACACTTTGCGATTTCTGGGTCAATGTGCATTAACACCAAAGAACACGACATGAAATAGGCGAAATCCAAGATTCTTCTTTCTATGTAGCTGGAACCCAAAACAACCTGTTTGGCTTTGTTTAAGCTTATTACGCTTCGCTTTGCTATTTGTGAGTGAATGAACACCGAAAGAATAATCCAAGCTTTCTTTTGCGATGGAACCAAAACACCTATGCTGATAACACCTATGCTGATAACAAACATGTCACTGCGATTTTGGGGTGAATGTGCATTCTAACCCCAAAAACATCAATTTGAAACCAGCCCAATCAGAGGGTTATCATCTTCTTTTTATGTAGATGGAACCCAAAATACCTTTTGGCTTTGGTTGGGGGTGATGCTGGTGCACACCCAAAAAAACCCCATACGAATTGAAATAAGCACAATTAAAGCTTATTCGTCTTCTTTCTACTCATATGGATGGGAAAAGACGGTGTTTTGATATTTTGGTTTCAATACACACACTTTGCGATTTCTGGGTCAATATGCATTAACACCAAAGAACACGACATGAAAACACCAATTTGAAATAAGCCCAATCAGAGCTTTATCATCTTTTTTTAGTGCAGATGGAACCCACAAGGCCTTTTTGCTTTGGTTGGGTTGATTCTGGTGAACACCCAAAAAACAACGCGAATTGAAATAAGCCCAATCAAAGCTTATTCGTCTTCTTTCTATGCATAGGGAAGCAAAAAGACGCTGTTTTGTTATTTTGGTCTCATTACATAAACTTGGCGTTTTCTGGCTGAATGTGCATTAACACCAAAGAACCCAAATTGAAATGAGCGAAATCCAAGATTCTTCTTTCTATGTAGTTGGAACCCAAAAGAAACTCTTTTGCCTAGTTTAGACTTATTAAACTTCGTTATGCTATTTGTGAGTGAATGAACACCGAAAGAACAATCCTTGCTTATTCGTCCTCTTTCTATTGAGATGGAACCAAAACACCTATGCTTGATTTGGGCTGATAACAAACATGTCACTGCGTTTTTTGGGTGAATGTGCATTCTAACCCCTAAAATACCAATTTGAAATAAGCCCAATCTGAGCTTTATCATCTTCTTTTTATGTAGATGGAAGCCAAAATAACTTTTTGCTTTGGTTGGGGGTGATTCTGGTGCACACCCAGAAAACACCATGCGAATTGAAATAAGCACAATTAAAGCTTATTCGTCTTCTTTTTACTCATATGGAAGGGAAAAGACGGTGTTTTGATATTTTGGTCTCAATACACACACTTTGCGATTTCTGGTTCAATGTGCTTTAACACCAAAGAACACGACATGAAATAAGCGATATCCAAGATTCTTCTTTCTATGTAGCTGGAACCCAAAACAACCTGTTTGGCTTTGTTTAAGCTTATTACGCTTCGCTTTGCTATTTGTGAGTGAATGAACACCGAAAGAACAATCCTTACTTATTCGTCCTCTTTCTATTGAGATGGAACCAAAACACCTATGCTTGATTAGGGCTGATAACAAACATGTCACTGCAATTTTTGGGTGAATGTGCATTCTAACCCCAAAAACACCAATTTGAAATACGCCCAATCAGAGCGTTATCATCTTCTTTTTATGAAGATGGAACCCAAAACACCTTTTTGCTTTGGTTGGGGATGATTCTGGTGCACACCCAAAAAACACCATGCGAATTCAAATAAGCACAATTAAAGCTTATTCGTCTTCTTTCTACTCATAGGGAAGCGAAAAGACGGTGTTTTGTTATGTTGGTTTCAGTACATACACTGTGCGATTTCTGAGTCAATGTGCATTTTCACCAAAGAACACGACTTGAAATAAGCGAAAGCCATGATTCTTCTTTCGATGTAGATGGACCGCAAAAGAACCTGTTTTGCTTTGTTTTGGCTGATTAAACTTCGCTTTGCTATTTGTGGGTGAATGAACAACGAAAGAACAATCAAAGCTTATTCGTCCTCTTTTTATTGAGATGGAACCCAGACACCTATGTTTAATTTGGGCTCATGACAAACATTTCACTCTGCGATTTTTCGGTAAATGTGCATTGTAACCCCGAAAACACCAATTTGAAATAAGCTCAAGCAAAGCCTATTCGTCTTCCTTTTATGTAGATGGAACCCAAAACACCTTTTTGCTTGGGTTGTTGGCGATTCTGGTGCACACCCAGAAAACACCATGAGAATTGAAATAAGCCCTGTGAAAGCTTATTCGTCTTCTTTCTATGCATATGGAAGCGAAAAGACGGTGTTTTCTTATGTTGGTCTCATTACATACACTTTGCGATTTCTGGGTCAATGTGCATTAACACCAAAGAACACGACATGAAATAGGCGAAATCCAAGATGCTTCTTTCTATGTAGCTGGAACCCAAAACAACCTGTTTGGCTTTGTTTAAGCTTATTACGCTTCGCTTTGCTATTTGTGAGTGAATGAACACCGAAAGAATAATCCAAGCTTTCTTTTGCGATGGAACCAAAACACCTATGCTGATAACACCTATGCTGATAACAAACATGTCACTGCGATTTTGGGGTGAATGTGCATTCTAACCCCAAAAACATCAATTTGAAACCAGCCCAATCAGAGGGTTATCATCTTCTTTTTATGTAGATGGAACCCAAAATACCTTTTGGCTTTGGTTGGGGGTGATGCTGGTGCACACCCAAAAAAACCCCATACGAATTGAAATAAGCACAATTAAAGCTTATTCGTATTCTTTCTACTCATATGGATGGGAAAAGACGGTGTTTTGATATTTTGGTTTCAATACACACACTTTGCGATTTCTGGGTCAATATGCATTAACACCAAAGAACACGACATGAAAACACCAATTTGAAATAAGCCCAATCAGAGCTTTATCATCTTTTTTTAGTGCAGATGGAACCCACAAGGCCTTTTTGCTTTGGTTGGGTTGATTCTGGTGAACACCCAAAAAACAACGCGAATTGAAATAAGCCCAATCAAAGCTTATTCGTCTTCTTTCTATGCATAGGGAAGCAAAAAGACGCTGTTTTGTTATTTTGGTCTCATTACATAAACTTGGCGTTTTCTGGCTGAATGTGCATTAACACCAAAGAACCCAAATTGAAATGAGCGAAATCCAAGATTCTTCTTTCTATGTAGTTGGAACCCAAAAGAAACTCTTTTGCCTAGTTTAGACTTATTAAACTTCGCTTTGCTATTTGTGAGTGAATGAACACCGAAAGAACAATCCTTGCTTATTCGTCCTCTTTCTATTGAGATGGAACCAAAACACCTATGCTTGATTTGGGCTGATAACAAACATGTCACTGCGTTTTTTGGGTGAATGTGCATTCTAACCCCTAAAATACCAATTTGAAATAAGCCCAATCTGAGCTTTATCATCTTCTTTTTATGTAGATGGAAGCCAAAATAACTTTTTGCTTTGGTTGGGGGTGATTCTGGTGCACACCCAGAAAACACCATGCGAATTGAAATAAGCACAATTAAAGCTTATTCGTCTTCTTTTTACTCATATGGAAGGGAAAAGACGGTGTTTTGATATTTTGGTCTCAATACACACACTTTGCGATTTCTGGTTCAATGTGCTTTAACACCAAAGAACACGACATGAAATAAGCGATATCCAAGATTCTTCTTTCTATGTAGCTGGAACCCAAAACAACCTGTTTGGCTTTGTTTAAGCTTATTACGCTTCGCTTTGCTATTTGTGAGTGAATGAACACCGAAAGAACAATCCTTGCTTATTCGTCCTCTTTCTATTGAGATGGAACCAAAACACCTATGCTTGATTAGGGCTGATAACAAACATGTCACTGCAATTTTTGGGTGAATGTGCATTCTAACCCCAAAAACACCAATTTGAAATACGCCCAATCAGAGCGTTATCATCTTCTTTTTATGAAGATGGAACCCAAAACACCTTTTTGCTTTGGTTGGGGATGATTCTGGTGCACACCCAAAAAACACCATGCGAATTCAAATAAGCACAATTAAAGCTTATTCTTTCTACTCATAGGGAAGCGAAAAGACGGTGTTTTGTTATGTTGGTTTCAGTACATACACTGTGCGATTTCTGAGTCAATGTGCATTTTCACCAAAGAACACGACTTGAAATAAGCGAAAGCCATGATTCTTCTTTCGATGTAGATGGACCGCAAAAGAACCTGTTTTGCTTTGTTTTGGCTGATTAAACTTCACTTTGCTATTTGTGGGTGAATGAACAACGAAAGAACAATCAAAGCTTATTCGTCCTCTTTTTATTGAGATGGAACCCAGACACCTATGTTTAATTTGGGCTCATGACAAACATTTCACTCTGCGATTTTTGGGTAAATGTGCATTGTAACCCCGAAAACACCAATTTGAAATAAGCTCAAGCAAAGCCTATTCGTCTTCCTTTTATGTAGATGGAACCCAAAACACCTTTTTGCTTGGGTTGGGGGCGATTCTGGTGCACACCCAGAAAACACCATGAGAATTGAAATAAGCCCTGTGAAAGCTTATTCGTCTTCTTTCTATGCATATGGAAGCGAAAAGACGGTGTTTTCTTATGTTGGTCTCATTACATACACTTTGCGATTTCTGGGTCAATGTGCATTAACACCAAAGAACACGACATGAAATAGGCGAAATCCAAGATTCTTCTTTCTATGTAGCTGGAACCCAAAACAACCTGTTTGGCTTTGTTTAAGCTTATTACGCTTCGCTTTGCTATTTGTGAGTGAATGAACACCGAAAGAATAATCCAAGCTTTCTTTTGCGATGGAACCAAAACACCTATGCTGATAACACCTATGCTGATAACAAACATGTCACTGCGATTTTGGGGTGAATGTGCATTCTAACCCCAAAAACATCAATTTGAAACCAGCCCAATCAGAGGGTTATCATCTTCTTTTTATGTAGATGGAACCCAAAATACCTTTTGGCTTTGGTTGGGGGTGATGCTGGTGCACACCCAAAAAAACCCCATACGAATTGAAATAAGCACAATTAAAGCTTATTCGTATTCTTTCTACTCATATGGATGGGAAAAGACGGTGTTTTGATATTTTGGTTTCAATACACACACTTTGCGATTTCTGGGTCAATATGCATTAACACCAAAGAACACGACATGAAAACACCAATTTGAAATAAGCCCAATCAGAGCTTTATCATCTTTTTTTAGTGCAGATGGAACCCACAAGGCCTTTTTGCTTTGGTTGGGTTGATTCTGGTGAACACCCAAAAAACAACGCGAATTGAAATAAGCCCAATCAAAGCTTATTCGTCTTCTTTCTATGCATAGGGAAGCAAAAAGACGCTGTTTTGTTATTTTGGTCTCATTACATAAACTTGGCGTTTTCTGGCTGAATGTGCATTAACACCAAAGAACCCAAATTGAAATGAGCGAAATCCAAGATTCTTCTTTCTATGTAGTTGGAACCCAAAAGAAACTCTTTTGCCTAGTTTAGACTTATTAAACTTCGCTTTGCTATTTGTGAGTGAATGAACACCGAAAGAACAATCCTTGCTTATTCGTCCTCTTTCTATTGAGATGGAACCAAAACACCTATGCTTGATTAGGGCTGATAACAAACATGTCACTGCAATTTTTGGGTGAATGTGCATTCTAACCCCAAAAACACCAATTTGAAATACGCCCAATCAGAGCGTTATCATCTTCTTTTTATGAAGATGGAACCCAAAACACCTTTTTGCTTTGGTTGGGGATGATTCTGGTGCACACCCAAAAAACACCATGCGAATTCAAATAAGCACAATTAAAGCTTATTCGTCTTCTTTCTACTCATAGGGAAGCGAAAAGACGGTGTTTTCTTATGTTGGTTTCAGTACATACACTGTGCGATTTCTGAGTCAATGTGCATTTTCACCAAAGAACACGACTTGAAATAAGCGAAAGCCATGATTCTTCTTTCGATGTAGATGGACCGCAAAAGTACCTGTTTTGCTTTGTTTTGGCTGATTAAACTTCGCTTTGCTATTTGTGGGTGAATGAACAACGAAAGAACAATCAAAGCTTATTCGTCCTCTTTTTATTGAGATGGAACCCAGACACCTATGTTTAATTTGGGCTCATGACAAACATTTCACTCTGCGATTTTTCGGTAAATGTGCATTGTAACCCCGAAAACACCAATTTGAAATAAGCTCAAGCAAAGCCTATTCGTCTTCCTTTTATGTAGATGGAACCCAAAACACCTTTTTGCTTGGGTTGTTGGCGATTCTGGTGCACACCCAGAAAACACCATGAGAATTGAAATAAGCCCTGTGAAAGCTTATTCGTCTTCTTTCTATGCATATGGAAGCTAAATGACGGTGTTTTCTTATGTTGGTCTCATTACATACACTTTGCGATTTCTGGGTCAATGTGCATTAACACCAAAGAACACGACATGAAATAGGCGAAATCCAAGATGCTTCTTTCTATGTAGCTGGAACCCAAAACAACCTGTTTGGCTTTGTTTAAGCTTATTACGCATCGCTCTGCTATTTGTGAGTGAATGAACACCGAAAGAATAATCCAAGCTTTCTTTTGCAATGGAACCAAAACACCTATGCTGATAACACCTATGCTGATAACAAACATGTCACTGCGATTTTTGGGTGAATGTGCATTCTAAGCCCAAAAACATCAATTTGAAATCAGCCCAATCAGAGCGTTATCATCTTCTTTTTATGTAGATAGAATCCAAAACACCTTTTTTGTTTGGTTGGGGGTGATTCTGATGCACACCCAAAAACACCATGCGAATTGAAATAAGCACAATTAAAGCTTATTCGTCTTCTTTCTTTTAGGCGGAACGGTCAAGGCAGACTGCGCTGGGACTCTCTTCGGAGACATGATGGCTACCAAAAAAGAGAAATATCAACATGAGAAAAGAAGTTAATGCACCCCAGATACCTGGCGATCACAAAATGAACCCAAATAAAACAGTAAGCTACTCAATTAAGGAGCATACAATTAAGCAGAAAGTGCCTTTTCCTTTATTGGCCACTAGCTGGCAGCAAATTAGCTTCCCTGTACTAAAATAAAACAACAGGCTGCAATGCACAGAATGTCCTCAAAGTGGCAGCAGTTAACAGTCTAAAGTATTTCTTTATAATTAAATCAGGGAGGCTGCAATGCTCAGAACGGCCACTAGATGGCCTGCGTGAGCAATTTAAGCCTGGAAAATGGCGTTCCCGCCAAAACGCAGCAGGGAAAGGCAGCTGAACACAATGGGCCTGCACCCAGGCCCAAGTTAGGCCGCGCCTGCCTCCCTGCAGCCCCGCAAGACACCAGGCCTCCCCGCTTCGCAGGGAGGGCCACCAAGGACAAAGGAAGGCCGAAACCGGCCTCGGAAATCGGCGGGGGGGGGGCTCGGGAAAGCCTAAGAAGGCCCAGCAGGGCTGGAGGCACCCCCCGCTGCGGCGCGGCACCAGGCGCTGCCGAAAAAAGGCCCTTCGTCCAACCAGGAGCCAGGCCTAGGCAGCTGCGCCCCTGCGGCTGGGCGCACTTCGCAGAGGCCTAGTGCCTCCGAACGTTAAGGTAAGCTACAGTGGGGGGGGGAGGGGGGATAGGGGAAAATTAAAGGACTAAGGGGGGTGGGAATGAAGGGTAAAAATTTTAGAAGGAGAGAGGGAAAATTAAAATAAAATTAATAATTATTACACAGAGGAAACTTAATCAAAGGACAAAATTAGGAATTAAATAGAGCTAACGCAATTAAAGCAGGCCAAAGACACAAGGATAATGGGTAATTAGTAGAAAAATACAACCATCTCCCTTCGCTGTGATCAATCCGATGCATGGGCGAAAAGAGGAAGCCCTAGCCTCGTGCAAGGAGAACACGCTTTGTGAGTGAATGAACACCGAAAGAACAATCCAAGCTTTCTATTGCGATGGAACCAAAACACCTGTGCTTTATTTGGTCTCATTACACACACTTTGCGATTTCTGGGTCAATGTGCATTCTAACCCCCAAAAGACCAATTTGAAATCAGCCCAATCAGAGCGTTATCATCGTCTTTTTATGTAGATAGAATCCAAAACACCTTTTTTGTTTGGTTGGGGCTGATTCTGGTGCACACCCAAAAAACACCATGCAAATTGAAATAAGCACAATCAAAGCTTATTCCTCTTCTTTCTACGCACATGGAAGCGAAAAGACAGTGTTGTGTTAGATTGCTCTCATTACATACACTGTGCGATTTCTGGATCAATGTGCATTTACACCAAAGAACACGACATGAAATACGCGACATCCAAGATTCTTCTTTCTATGTAGATGGAAGCCAAAACAACCTGTTTTGCTTTGTTTTGGCTTACTACACCTCGCTTTGCTGTTTTTGGGTGAATGAACACCGAAAGAACAATTAAAGCTTATTCGTCTTCTTTCTATTAAGATGGAACCAAAACACCTATTCTTGATTTGGACTGATAACAAACATTTAGCATCTGCGATTTCGGGGTGAATGTGCATTCTAACCCCAAAACCAACAATTGGAAATAAGCCCAATCAGAGCTTTATCATGACAAACATTTCACTCTGCAATTTTTGGGTGAATGTGCATTGTAACCCCGAAAACACCAATTTGAAATAAGCTCAATCAAAGCCTATTCGTCTTCCTTTTATGTAGATGGAACCCAAAACACCTTTTTGCTTGGGTTGGGGGCAATTCTGGTGCACACCGAAAATACACCATGAGAATTGAAATAAGTCCTGTGAAAGCTTATTCGTCTTCTTTCTATGCATATGGAAGCGAAAAGACGGTGTTTTCTTATGTTGGTCTCATTACATACAGTTTGCGATTTCTGGGTCAATGTGCATTAACACCAAAGAACACGACATGAAATAGGCGAAATCCAAGATTCTTCTTTCTATGTAGCTGGAACCCAAAACAACTTGTTTGGCTTTGTTTAAGCTTATTACGCTTCGCTTTGCTATTTGTGAGTGAATGAACACCGAAAGAATAATCCAAGCTTTCTTTTGCGATGGAACCAAAACACCTATGCTGATAACACCTATGCTGATAACAAACATGTCACTGCGATTTTTGGGTGAATGTGCATTCTAACCCCAAAAACATCAATTTGAAACCAGCCCAATCAGAGGGTTATCATCTTCTTTTTATGTAGATGGAACCCAAAATACCTTTTGGCTTTGGTTGGGGGTGATGCTCGTGCACACCCAAAAAAACACCATGCTAATTGAAATAAGCACAATTAAAGCTTATTCGTCTTCTTTCTACTCATATGGATGGGAAAAGACGGTGTTTTGATATTTTGGTTTCAATACACACACTTTGCGATTTCTGGGTCAATATGCATTAACACCAAAGAACACGACATGAAAACACCAATTTGAAATAAGCCCAATCAGAGCTTTATCATCTTTTTTTAGTGCAGATGGAACCCACAAGGCCTTTTTGCTTTGGTTGGGTTGATTCTGGTGAACACCCAAAAAACAACGCGAATTGAAATAAGCCCAATCAAAGCTTATTCGTCTTCTTTCTATGCATAGGGAAGCAAAAAGACGCTGTTTTGTTGTTTTGGTCTCATTACATAAACTTGGCGTTTTCTGGCTGAATGTGCATTAACACCAAAGAACCCAAATTGAAATGAGCGAAATCCAAGATTCTTCTTTCTATGTAGTTGGAACCCAAAAGAAACTCTTTTGCCTAGTTTAGACTTATTAAACTTCGTTATGCTATTTGTGGCTGAATGAACACCGAAAGAAAAATCAAAGCTTATTTGTCCTCTTTCTATTGAGATTGACCCAAAACACCTATGCTTGATTTGGGCTGATGTCAGAGCTGGCTCCGGGTCCCAGCTCACCAAGGACCAACGCTAGCCGATCGTACAGTGTCAAAGTCTTTATTGAAGAATAGTCTCCATTTACAAGTCCCAGCGTCCCAGCCCTACGTCTGGACTTTAGACCGGCGAAGCTCTGTCTGGATCTCCATCCCCTGTGCACCAGCTTAAGACTCTAATCTTACTCCACCTCTTCCTTCTCTCTCTCTTCCTCTGGGTCTTACTACCCCCCGGGGTCTCATGCCTCCTGGACTCTTCCGACGCAGAGCTTGACCCCTCTGACTCCTCCCCCTCTCTTCGGCGGGCTTTAGGACCTGGCTCCCTACCCGGGCTGCCCACCTTGCCGACCTCCTGTACATTTGAACTTGGCGCGCGCGCGCGTTTTACTTTCCGGATGACCGTTTCCTCGCTCCCTGACGAGGGTGTGGTCAGTCCTGCCTCACGTTCTCCCTCTGCCTGCGCGCTCCCTGATCCCGCTGCCTTGGACTCCTCCCCCTTACTGCACTCTGGGGGGGACGCTGGTCCGGATTTCCAGCTGCTACTCTCTGAGTCCCCTCTGGTCCCTTCTTCCCGAGGTGTCCCCCTGGGCACTCCCCTTTCCCTGACCATGGGGGCCCCTTTCTGTGAATCCTCCGAGTCACTGGAGAGACTCAGAGACCTCGGACTACTGTCGCCGCTGACATTTCCTTCCGACTCCTCCCCCTCGCTCTCCGTTTCTTCCCTCTCCTGTGACTCTGCTCCTGAACCCCTGACAGCTGATAACAAACATGTCACTGCGTTTTTTGGGTGAATGTGCATTCTAACCCCTAAAATACCAATTTGAAATAAGCCCAATCTGAGCTTTATCATCTTCTTTTTATGTAGATGGAAGCCAAAATAACTTTTTGCTTTGGTTGGGGGTGATTCTGGTGCACACCCAGAAAACACCATGCGAATTGAAATAAGCACAATTAAAGCTTATTCGTCTTCTTTCTACTCATATGGAAGGGAAAAGACGGTGTTTTGATATTTTGGTCTCAATACACACACTTTGCGATTTCTGGTTCAATGTGCTTTAACACCAAAGAACACGACATGAAATAAGCGATATCCAAGATTCTTCTTTCTATGTAGCTGGAACCCAAAACAACCTGTTTGGCTTTGTTTAAGCTTATTACGCTTCGCTTTGCTATTTGTGAGTGAATGAACACCGAAAGAACAATCCTTGCTTATTCGTCCTCTTTCTATTGAGATGGAACCAAAACACCTATGCTTGATTAGGGCTGATAACAAACATGTCACTGCAATTTTTGGGTGAATGTGCATTCTAACCCCAAAAACACCAATTTGAAATACGCCCAATCAGAGCGTTATCATCTTCTTTTTATGAAGATGGAACCCAAAACACCTTTTTGCTTTGGTTGGGGATGATTCTGGTGCACACCCAAAAAACACCATGCGAATTCAAATAAGCACAATTAAAGCTTATTCGTCTTCTTTCTACTCATAGGGAAGCGAAAAGACGGTGTTTTGTTATGTTGGTTTCAGTACATACACTGTGCGATTTCTGAGTCAATGTGCATTTTCACCAAAGAACACGACTTGAAATAAGCGAAAGCCATGATTCTTCTTTCGATGTAGATGGACCGCAAAAGAACCTGTTTTGCTTTGTTTTGGCTGATTAAACTTCGCTTTGCTATTTGTGGGTGAATGAACAACGAAAGAACAATCAAAGCTTATTCGTCCTCTTTTTATTGAGATGGAACCCAGACACCTATGTTTAATTTGGGCTCATGACAAACATTTCACTCTGCGATTTTTCGGTAAATGTGCATTGTAACCCCGAAAACACCAATTTGAAATAAGCTCAAGCAAAGCCTATTCGTCTTCCTTTTATGTAGATGGAACCCAAAACACCTTTTTGCTTGGGTTGTTGGCGATTCTGGTGCACACCCAGAAAACACCATGAGAATTGAAATAAGCCCTGTGAAAGCTTATTCGTCTTCTTTCTATGCATATGGAAGCGAAAAGACGGTGTTTTCTTATGTTGGTCTCATTACATACTGTCAGGGCTGGCTCCGGGTCCCAGCTCACCAAGGACCAACGCTAGCCGATAGTACAGTATCAAAGTCTTTATTGAAGAATAGTCTCCATTTACAAGTCTCAGCGTCCCAGCCCTACGTCTGGACTTTAGACCGGCGAAGCTCTGTCTGGATCTCCACCCCCTGTGCACCAGTTCAAGACTCTAATCTTACTCCACCTCTTCCTTCTCTCTCTCTTCCTCTGGGTCTTACTACCCCCCGGGGTCTCATTCCTCCTGGACTCTTCCGACGCAGAGCTTGACCCCTCTGACTCCTCCCCCTCTCTTCGGCGGGCTTTAGGACCTGGCTCTCTACCCGGGCTGCCCACCTTGCCGCCCTCCTGTACATTTGAACTTGGCGCGCGCGCGCGTTTTACTTTCCGGATGACCGTTTCCTCGCTCCCTGACGAGGGTGTGGCCACTCCTGCCTCACGTTCTCCCTCTGCCTGCGCGCTCCCTGATCCCGATGCCTTGGACTCCTCCCCCCTACTGCACTCTGGGGGGGACGCTGGTCCGGATTTCCAGCTGCTACTCTCTGAGTCCCCTCTGGCCCCTTCTTCCCGAGGTGTCCCCCTGGGCACTCCCCTTGCCCTGACCATGGGGGCCCCTTTCTGTGAATCCTCCGAGTCACTGGAGAGACTCAGAGACCTTGGACTACTGTCGCCGCTGACATTTCCTTCCGACTCCTCACCCTCGCTCTCCGTTTCTTCCCTCTCCTGTGACTCTGCTCCTGAAGCCCTGACATCCATCCCCCCCTCGAAGCCCCCCCTTCCCCCCTCCCCTTCCTCCGGCGGGGGTGCTGGGTGCTCCGTCGTTGTGGGGGTGAATGGTGGATACAGTTCGTCCCCCGTGGCGTGCATCCAGTTAGAGAAATCCGGCTCGTCCTCCATGTCTTCGCCGACCTCGTTCTCCTCTGCTTCCATCTCCGTGCCGCCATGCTCGAACCCAACGTCCTCCCCCATCACGTCCATGTCCCTCTCACCCTCGTTCCCCTCTGGGTCCGTTGCCTGCCAAGGGCCCCTCAGCCACCTCTCCTCTCCTCGATTGTCCCACCAAAACGAGCGGTCTGAGGCAAACCCCGAGGGCGAGCCCTCCGGTGAACGTGTGTCTAATGCTGGTTCTTCGTCCGAGGTGAATCCCTGGAACGTGCTGGTAGAAAGCGTGGGTGTGAAAAGCCAGTCGTCGAAATACTCGGCTGGCATGGGCCTGTGTGGGAACAAGGCATGAAACTCCTCTTTGAGGAGAGGCTCGTCCAGGGCATAGTCCGGCACCCAACTGTTGGCGCTGGCCGGGGTACCTTCCCTTGCGAGAAAATATTCTACTCCCTCTTCCCCCCATCTCGAGTCCAAAATCTCTGTGACCTGGTTGATGGGTTCCCTTCTTGGCGACTCCCTCCTTGGGGGGATCTCCTTATACTGGTCTGGTGCCGTGCCCTGCGCCTGAAATCGGTGAGGTGCTTTGTAGGGCGTGAGCACCGACCTATGGAATACTGGGTGCATTCTGGATCCTTCCGGAAGTGTCAACCGGAAGGCCACCGGATTGATCTGTGCCTCAACTAGGTAAGGTCCTAGCTGCTTATGTCCGAGTTTCTTCTTAGCTAAGGATCTGGTCGGCACTGCGTGGGCCGCTAACCACACCCAGTCTCCCACCTGTATGTCTTCACCAACCCTCCTGTGCTTGTCAGCCTGCAGTTTGTATGCGTGCTTTGCCAGCTCTAACTGCCTCCTAAGCTGCTCGTGGACTTCCTGCAATTCCGCCGCCAAGACTTCCGCTGCCTGTGGCTCCCCCTCCCCCAGTCTCTCTAATCCCGGGAAGGTTCTGGGATGCCTCCCGTTGTTGGCGAAGAACGGCGTCACCCCTGTGGACACGTGCTTCGTGTTGTTGTAAGCGAACTCAGCGAGCGGCAGGTAGTCCACCCATGTCGTCGGCTGTTGATTTGCGTAGCATCTCAGGTACTGCTGCATGACGGCGTTGACGCGTTCCGCTTGTCCATTGGTCTGCGGGTGTCTCGCCGACGCTAGGTTGATCTTGACGTTCAGGAAACCCATCAGCTTCTGCCAGAAGCTCGAAATGAACTGGCGCCCCCTGTCGGACAAGATAGACCGTGGCAGTCCATGCACTCTGAAGACGTGGTCTATGAACAGTTTGGCGGTCTGTTCTGCCGTGGCCACCTTCGCGCACGGAATGAAGTGGGCCATTTTAGTGAACATGTCCACCACCACTAGCACTGCCGTTTTACCCCTTGAGCTGGGTAAATCCGTGACAAAGTCCAGGGCCACCCTCTCCCACGGCTCGCTCGGAGTCTGCAGCGGTTCGAGCAGTCCCGCGGGAGGTTTGTGCACTGACTTGGCCCTTTGGCAGGTGTCGCACCTCGAGACGTACTCCGCGACTTCCCCCCGCATCTTGGGCCACCAAAAATCTCTGGCAACGAGTTCTGCCGTCTTCTCCTTGCCAAAGTGCCCGGCGGTGGGTGCGTCGTGTAACTGCTGCAGTACTTTCGCCCGGAGGTCGTCTCCCGGTACGTAGAGGGCCCCTCTGCGGGTGAGCAATCCGTCTCGTACTTGGAACTCGTCGTCCTTCACCGTGCCCTTGTGCACCTCCTCCATCTTGGCTTGTGCAAAGGGGTCCCTCTGCAGTGCTCGACGGACCGCCTCCAAGTCCACGGTCGCTGCAGCGCACGCCCACGCTTTCGGAGCGAAAATGTGCTTGGCCGCTGCTGGTGCCGCCTCCTCGAGGTATTGCGGCTTCCTGGACAGTGCATCCGCCATGATGTTGTTGTCGCCTGGGATGTATTCTATCCTGAAGTCGAAATCCGCGAAAAATTCCGCCCATCTGATGTGCCGCTGGTTTAGGAATCTTGCCGTGCGCCAGTACTCCAGGTTCTTATGATCCGTGCGGACCTGCACGGTGTGCTTGGCCCCGACGAGGAAGTGTCGCCACGCCTTGAATGCTGCATGAATGGCCAGCAACTCCCTGTCCCAGATGGTGTAGTTTTGCTCCGACTTGCTGAGCTTCCTAGAGTAGAAGGCACACGGTCTCCAGTCCCCATGCGGGTCCTCCTGCAACAGTACGGCGCCCACGGCTCTGTCTGAGGCGTCTGTTTCAACCCTCATCGGTTTGCTGGGATTCACATGCAGTAGCTGCCCTTCGGACGAGAAGAGACGCTGTAAGCTGCACCACTGGTTTGGGTGGGAGGGGGTCTGTGGGTTGCAAAAGTGCTGGGGATTGTTTCATTGACTTGTCTGGCTGGACCCCAGTGCCTCTTCCTCCAGCCAGACTCCGTCGTTTAACTGTTGCTGCGTTTTCAATTGAGCTGCTTCTGCGACTGTTGCGGAGGCTGCAGTGTGCTTGTGGAGCCTCTGGGGACACTCTTTCGCCATGTGTTGAGCACTGTCGCAGATGTAGCACTTCCTGTTCCCTCTAGGAGGCTTCGTTTTGGCTGCTCCCGGCGTTAGGGCTCTGTTAGCTGACTGAGCCCTGGCACCTCCGATTTCCATCGGCTCTTCTCCCCCTCCCTGCGAGGGTGTGGAGTGCGCACGCGCTGCTTCTCTGGGAAAGAAGGGAGGTGCTCTGGCTGGTGCCCTTCCCCAACGCCCTTCTTCCCTGTTCCAAGGACGTTCTTCCAGATGCACCCCGATCTCCAGAGCCCTCTGGACTACCTGCTGGGTGCTCCTTGGTCTCTCCCCTCTTCCAATCTCCGCTTTTACATCTGCATTCAACCCCTCCCAAAAGAGGTCTCTGACTGGCGCAGAATCTTTTTCCCACCCCAGGGCATGAACCAGTCCGAAAAATCGAGTATGGTACTGCCGCACGCTGGCTTTGCCTTGTTTAAGTCCATGTATGTCCCTCCTGGCAAGATCGACGTCTACCTTTGATAAAAAGCATGAGTCCATTGCTTTAATAAAAGCCTTCGCATCTTGGAGCGCTGGATCATTGTCCCTCCATAGATTCCGCAGCCACGTTTTGGCTTCCCCATGCAAATGGGACAAGATAAACCCCACTCTCTCTCTCTCATCTCTAAAGTCTTTGTCAAGTAAATCCAGCGCAAACAGCAGGTCTGCTCTGAAGTTGGGGTACTGCTGCAAACTCCCGTCGAAATGCGATACAAGGCTTCCTCCCCTTCTCCCCAAGCCTATGCCTTCTGCCTTGGATCCCGTTTGCCCCTGTTTGGAAAGCACCTCCAACCTGGCCTGGAGATCCCGGCAGGAGGTAACCATCTCCTCCTCTCTCTTCCTGGATGCAATTACCTCCGTGCTGAGTTGTGTCACCGCTTCTTGCAGGGCTTTTATCTGCTCTTCCGTCGTCATCTTGCCTGAGTTTTGTGAGCTCTGTAAGCACCCCTCCTCTGTCCTCGCTGCGTCGACTCACGTGGCGAGGTTCTTGGTGCCAAAACTTTAAAATTGAGACAGAGCTTACTGTCAGGGCTGGCTCCGGGTCCCAGCTCACCAAGGACCAACGCTAGCCGATAGTACAGTATCAAAGTCTTTATTGAAGAATAGTCTCCATTTACAAGTCTCAGCGTCCCAGCCCTACGTCTGGACTTTAGACCGGCGAAGCTCTGTCTGGATCTCCACCCCCTGTGCACCAGTTCAAGACTCTAATCTTACTCCACCTCTTCCTTCTCTCTCTCTTCCTCTGGGTCTTACTACCCCCCGGGGTCTCATTCCTCCTGGACTCTTCCGACGCAGAGCTTGACCCCTCTGACTCCTCCCCCTCTCTTCGGCGGGCTTTAGGACCTGGCTCTCTACCCGGGCTGCCCACCTTGCCGCCCTCCTGTACATTTGAACTTGGCGCGCGCGTTTTACTTTCCGGATGACCGTTTCCTCGCTCCCTGACGAGGGTGTGGCCACTCCTGCCTCACGTTCTCCCTCTGCCTGCGCGCTCCCTGATCCCGATGCCTTGGACTCCTCCCCCCTACTGCACTCTGGGGGGGGACGCTGGTCCGGATTTCCAGCTGCTACTCTCTGAGTCCCCTCTGGCCCCTTCTTCCCGAGGTGTCCCCCTGGGCACTCCCCTTGCCCTGACCATGGGGGCCCCTTTCTGTGAATCCTCCGAGTCACTGGAGAGACTCAGAGACCTTGGACTACTGTCGCCGCTGACATTTCCTTCCGACTCCTCACCCTCGCTCTCCGTTTCTTCCCTCTCCTGTGACTCTGCTCCTGAACCCCTGACACATACACTTTGCGATTTCTGGGTCAATGTGCATTAACACCAAAGAACACGACATGAAATAGGCGAAATCCAAGATGCTTCTTTCTATGTAGCTGGAACCCAAAACAACCTGTTTGGCTTTGTTTAAGCTTATTACGCATCGCTCTGCTATTTGTGAGTGAATGAACACCGAAAGAATAATCCAAGCTTTCTTTTGCAATGGAACCAAAACACCTATGCTGATAACACCTATGCTGATAACAAACATGTCACTGCGATTTTTGGGTGAATGTGCATTCTAAGCCCAAAAACATCAATTTGAAATCAGCCCAATCAGAGCGTTATCATCTTCTTTTTATGTAGATAGAATCCAAAACACCTTTTTTGTTTGGTTGGGGGTGATTCTGATGCACACCCAAAAACACCATGCGAATTGAAATAAGCACAATTAAAGCTTATTCGTCTTCTTTCTTTTAGGCGGAACGGTCAAGGCAGACTGCGCTGGGACTCTCTTCGGAGACATGATGGCTACCAAAAAAGAGAAATATCAACATGAGAAAAGAAGTTAATGCACCCCAGATACCTGGCGATCACAAAATGAACCCAAATAAAACAGTAAGCTACTCAATTAAGGAGCATACAATTAAGCAGAAAGTGCCTTTTCCTTTATTGGCCACTAGCTGGCAGCAAATTAGCTTCCCTGTACTAAAATAAAACAACAGGCTGCAATGCACAGAATGTCCTCAAAGTGGCAGCAGTTAACAGTCTAAAGTATTTCTTTATAATTAAATCAGGGAGGCTGCAATGCTCAGAACGGCCACTAGATGGCCTGCGTGAGCAATTTAAGCCTGGAAAATGGCGTTCCCGCCAAAACGCAGCAGGGAAAGGCAGCTGAACACAATGGGCCTGCACCCAGGCCCAAGTTAGGCCGCGCCTGCCTCCCTGCAGCCCCGCAAGACACCAGGCCTCCCCGCTTCGCAGGGAGGGCCACCAAGGACAAAGGAAGGCCGAAACCGGCCTCGGAAATCGGCGGGGGGGGGGCTCGGGAAAGCCTAAGAAGGCCCAGCAGGGCTGGAGGCACCCCCCGCTGCGGCGCGGCACCAGGCGCTGCCGAAAAAAGGCCCTTCGTCCAACCAGGAGCCAGGCCTAGGCAGCTGCGCCCCTGCGGCTGGGCGCACTTCGCAGAGGCCTAGTGCCTCCGAACGTTAAGGTAAGCTACAGTGGGGGGGGGAGGGGGGATAGGGGAAAATTAAAGGACTAAGGGGGGTGGGAATGAAGGGTAAAAATTTTAGAAGGAGAGAGGGAAAATTAAAATAAAATTAATAATTATTACACAGAGGAAACTTAATCAAAGGACAAAATTAAGAATTAAATAGAGCTAACGCAATTAAAGCAGGCCAAAGACACAAGGATAATGGGTAATTAGTAGAAAAATACAACCATCTCCCTTCGCTGTGATCAATCCGATGCATGGGCGAAAAGAGGAAGCCCTAGCCTCGTGCAAGGAGAACACGCTTTGTGAGTGAATGAACACCGAAAGAACAATCCAAGCTTTCTATTGCGATGGAACCAAAACACCTAAGCTTTATTTGGTCTCATTACACACACTTTGTGATTTCTGGGTCAATGTGCATTCTAACCCCCAAAAGGCCAATTTGAAATCAGCCCAATCAGAGCGTTATCATATTCTTTTTATGCAGATAGAGTCCAAAACACCTTTTTTGTTTGGTTGGGGCTGATTCTGGTGCACACCCAAAAAACACCATGCAAATTGAAATAAGCACAATCAAAGCTTATTCCTCTTCTTTAATCGCACATGGAAGCGAAAAGGCAGTGTTGTGTTAGATTGGTCTCATTACATACACTGTGCGATTTCTGGATCAATGTCCATTTACACCAAAGAACACGACATGAAATACGCGACAGCCAAGATTCTTCTTTCTATGTAGATGGAAGCCAAAACAACCTGTTTTGCTTTGTTTTGGCTTACTACACCTCGCTTTGCTGTTTTTGGGTGAATGAACACCGAAAGAACAATTAAAGCTTATTCGTCTTCTTTCTATTGAGACGGAACCAAAACACCTATTCTTGATTTGGACTGATAACAAACATTTAGCATCTGCGATTTCGGGGTGAATGTGCATTCTAACCCCAAAACCAACAATTGGAAATAAGCCCAATCAGAGCTTTATCATGACAAACATTTCACTCTGCGATTTTTGGGTGAATGTGCATTGTAACCCCGAAAACACCAATTTGAAATAAGCTCAATCAAAGCCTATTCGTCTTCCTTTTATGTAGATGGAACCCAAAACACCTTTTTGCTTGGGTTGGGGGCGATTCTGGTGCACACCCAGAAAACACCGAGAATTGAAATAAGCCCTGTGAAAGCTTATTCGTCTTCTTTCTATGCATATGGAAGCGAAAAGACGGTGTTTTCTTATGTTGGTCTCATTACATACACTTTGCGATTTCTGGGTCAATGTGCATTAACACCAAAGAACACGACATGAAATAGGCGAAATCCAAGATTCTTCTTTCTATGTAGCTGGAACCCAAAACAACCTGTTTGGCTTTGTTTAAGCTTATTACGCTTCGCTTTGCTATTTGTGAGTGAATGAACACCGAAAGAATAATCCAAGCTTTCTTTTGCGATGGAACCAAAACACCTATTGTCAGGGGTTCAGGAGCAGAGTCACTGGAGAGGGAAGAAACAGAGAGCGAGGGGGAGGAGTCGGAAGGAAATGTCAGCGGCGACAGTAGTCCAAGATCTCTGAGTCTCTCCAGTGACTCGGAGGATTCACAGAAAGGGGCCCCCATGGTCAGGGCAAGGGGAGTGCCCAGGGGGACACCTCGGGAAGAAGGGGACTCAGAGAGTAGCAGCTGGAAATCCGGACCAGCGTCCCCCCCAGAGAGTAGTAGGGGGGAGGAGTCTAAGGCATCGGGATCAGGGAGCGCGCAGGCAGAGGGAGAACGTGAGGCAGGAGTGGCCACACCCTCGTCAGGGAGCGAGGAAACGGTCATCCGGAAAGTAAAACGCGCGCGCGCGCCAAGTTCAAATGTACAGGAGGGCGGCAAGGTGGGCAGCCCGGGTAAGGAGCCAGGTCCTAAAGCCCGCCGAAGAGAGGGGGAGGAGTCAGAGGGGTCAAGCTCTGCGTCGGAAGAGTCCAGGAGGAATGAGACCCCGGGGGGTAGTAAGACCCAGAGGAAGAGAGAGAGAAGGAAGAGGTGGAGTAAGATTAGAGTCTTGAACTGGTGCACGGGGGGTGGAGATCCAGACAGAGCTTCGCCGGTCTAAAGTCCAGACGTAGGGCTGGGACGCTGAGACTTGTAAATGGAGACTATTCTTCAATAAAGACTTTGATACTGTACTATCGGCTAGCGTTGGTCCTTGGTGAGCTGGGACCCGGAGCCAGCCCTGACAGTAAGCTCTGTCTCACATTTTAAAGTTTTGGCACCAAGAACCTCGCCACGTGAGTCGGCGCAGCGAGGACAGAGGAGGGGTGCTTACAGAGCTCACAAAACTCAGGCAAGATGACGACGGAAGAGAAGATAAAAGCCCTGCAAGAAGCGGTGACACAACTCAGCACTGAGGTAATTGCATCCAGGAAGAGAGAGGAGGAGATGGTTACCTCCTGCCGGGATCTCCAGGCCAGGTTGGACGTGCTTTCCAAAGAGGGGCAAACGGGAGCCAAGGCAGAAGGCATAGGTTTGGGGAGAAGGGGAGGAAGCCTTGTATCGCATTTCGACGGGAGTTTGCAGCAGTACCCCAACTTCAGAGCAGACCTGCTGTTTGCGCTGGATTTACTTGACAAAGACTTTAGAGATGAGAGAGAGAGAGTGGGGTTTATCTTGTCCCATTTGCATGGGGAAGCCAAAACGTGGCTGCGGAATCTATGGAGGGACAATGATCCAGCGCTCCAAGATGCGAAGGCTTTTATTAAAGCAATGGACTCATGCTTTTTATCAAAGGTAGACGTCGATATTGCCAGGAGGGACATACATGGACTTAAACAAGGCAAAGCCAGCGTGCGGCAGTACCATACTCGATTTTTCGGACTGGTTCATGCCCTGGGGTGGGAAAAAGATTCTGCGCCAGTCAGAGACCTCTTTTGGGAGGGGTTGAATGCAGATGTAAAAGCGGAGATTGGAAGAGGGGAGAGACCAAGGAGCACCCAGCAGGTAGTCCAGAGGGCTCTGGAGATCGGGGTGCATCTGGAAGAACGTCCTTGCAACAGGGAAGAAGGGCGTTGGGGAAGGGCACCAGCCAGAGCACCTCCCTTCTTTCCCAGACAAGCAGCGCGTGCGCACTCCACACCCTCGCAGGAAGGGGGAGAAGAGCCGATGGAGATAGGAGGTGCCAGGGCTCAGTCAGCTAACAGAGCCCTAACACCGGGAGCAGCCAAAACGAAGCCTCCTAGAGGGAACAGGAAGTGCTACATCTGCGACAGTGCTCAACACATGGCGAAAGAGTGTCCCCAGAGGCTCCACAAGCACACTGCAGCCTCCGCAACAGTCGCTGAAGCAGCTCAATTAAAAACGCAGCAACAGTTAAACGACGGAGTCTGGCTGGAGGAAGAGGCACTGGGGTCCAGTCAGACAAGTCAATGAAACAATCCCCAGCACTTTTGCAACCCACAGACCCCCTCCCACCCAAACCAGTGGTGCAGCTTACAGCGTCTCTCCAACTGCCCAATGGACGCACTCTGGAGGTGCCGATCACCATTGACTCCGGCAGCAACGCTGACTTTATAGGACTGGAATTCATTCAGCAGCACAATATACCACTGCTACCAGCCACGCTGCCCCTGAACGTTGTCACGGTGGATGGCAGAGACTTGTTAGGGGGGCAGGTGGTGCAACAAACGCAACCAATGGTGATGCGGATTGGAAATCACCGAGAAGTCATCAGCTTTAATGTCACACACCTGTCGGACACGCCTGTAGTCCTCGGCATGAGTTGGCTGCACAGGCACAGCCCAGCATTGGCGTGGTACCAACGCCAACTGACCTTCGGCTCCTCCTATTGCGCGGAACATTGCATCCTTCCTAGCCCGGAAGAAGGAGGGGACGACCCGCAGCTACAATTAGGCACGCTGCAAGCAGTGCCTCGCAAGTATGCACCGTTTTTGGAGGTTTTCTGCGAGAAGGAAGCGGACAAGCTGCCCCCCCACAGGCCCTATGACTGCAAGATTGACCTCCTGCCAGGAGCGACGCTGCCAGCCGGGAAACTGTATTCCATGTCTGAGGATGAGCTGCAGGAGCTCAAGGAGTTCATAGACCTCAACTTGAAGCGCGGTTTCATCCGGGAGTCGAAGGCAGCGGGGGGCAGTCCTGTATTCTTTGTGAAGAAGAGGGACACGCCCCAAAAAAGACTTGTGGTAGACTTCAGAATTTTAAATTCCAGAACCAAGCCCGCGGCCTTTCCCATGCCCAAGATAGATGACCTGCTGGCGACGGCGAGGAAAGGACGCGTTTTTACAAAGTTGGATCTGCGAGGGGCGTACAACCTGATTCGCATACGGGAAGGAGACGAGTGGAAGACTGCCATGTTCACGCCCCTGGGCACATATGAATACAGAGTTATGCCCTTCGGTTTACAAAATGGCGCCCACTGTTTTCAAGCTTTCATGCATCACGTCCTGGCGGGTCTCCTCTACAAGACATGCGTCTGCTTCTTGGACGACATCCTGATATTCTCAGAATCTGAGGAGGCCCACGAAGGTGACGTCAAGGAAGTTCTGCAGAGACTGCAGGAGCATCGGCTGTATGCCAAGCTGGAGAAGTGCCAGTTCGACAGGACGGAGGTGGATTTCCTGGGCTACAAGCTGTCGGACAAGGGGCTTGCCATGGACAGCGCCAAGGTTCGCGCAGTGTTGGACTGGAAGAGCCCGCGCAATCGGAAGGAGGTCCAGCGGTTTGTGGGGTTCGCCAACTTTTACCGCAAGTTCATCAAGGGGTTCGCGATGCAGACGGCGGCCATTACTGACACGCTCAGCTCTAAGAAGAAGAAGTTCATCTGGACGGAGCAAGCGGAGCAGTCCTTTCAGAACCTTAAGCGTCTCTTCTCGTCCGAAGGGCAGCTACTGCATGTGAATCCCAGCAAACCGCTGAGGGTTGAAACAGACGCCTCAGACAGAGCCGTGGGCGCCGTACTGTTGCAGGAGGACCCGCATGGGGACTGGAGACCGTGTGCCTTCTACTCTAGGAAGCTCAGCAAGTCGGAGCAAAACTACACCATCTGGGACAGGGAGTTGCTGGCCATTCATGCAGCATTCAAGGCGTGGCGACACTTCCTCGTCGGGGCCAAGCACACCGTGCAGGTCCGCACGGATCATAAGAACCTGGAGTACTGGCGCACGGCAAGATTCCTAAACCAGCGGCACATCAGATGGGCGGAATTTTTCGCGGATTTCGACTTCAGGATAGAATACATCCCAGGCGACAACAACATCATGGCGGATGCACTGTCCAGGAAGCCGCAATACCTCGAAGAGGCGGCACCAGCAGCGGCCAAGCACATTTTCGCTCCGAAAGCGTGGGCGTGCGCTGCAGCAACCGTGGACTTGGAGGCGGTCCGTCGAGCACTGCAGAGGGACCCCTTTGCACAAGCCAAGATGGAGGAGGTGCACAAGGGCACGGTGAAGGACGACGAGTTCCAAGTACGAGACGGATTGCTCATCCGCAGAGGGGCCCTCTACGTACCGGGAGACGACCTCCGGGCGAAAGTACTGCAGCAGTTACACGACGCACCCACCGCCGGGCACTTTGGCAAGGAGAAGACGGCAGAACTCGTTGCCAGAGATTTTTGGTGGCCCAAGATGCGGGGGGAAGTCGCGGAGTACGTCTCGAGGTGCGACACCTGCCAAAGGGCCAAGTCAGTCCACAAACCTCCGGCGGGACTGCTCGAACCGCTGCAGACTCCGAGCGAACCGTGGGAGAGGGTGGCCCTGGACTTTGTCACGGATTTACCCAGCTCAAGAGGTAAAACGGCAGTGCTAGTGGTGGTGGACATGTTCACTAAAATGGCCCACTTCATTCCGTGCGCGAAGGTCGCCACGGCAGAACAGACCGCCAAACTGTTCATAGACCACGTCTTCAGAGTGCATGGACTGCCACGGTCTATCTTGTCCGACAGGGGGCGCCAGTTCATTTCGAGCTTCTGGCAGAAGCTGATGGGTTTCCTGAACGTCAAGATCAACCTAGCGTCGGCGAGACACCCGCAGACCAATGGGCAAGCGGAACGCGTCAACGCCGTCATGCAGCAGTACCTGAGATGCTACGCAAATCAACAGCCGACGACATGGGTGGACTACCTGCCGCTCGCTGAGTTCGCTTACAACAACACGAAGCACGTGTCCACAGGGGTGACGCCGTTCTTCGCCAACAACGGGAGGCATCCCAGAACCTTCCCGGGATTAGAGAGACTGGGGGAGGGGGAGCCACAGGCAGCGGAAGTCTTGGCGGCGGAATTGCAGGAAGTCCACGAGCAGCTTAGGAGGCAGTTAGAGCTGGCAAAGCACGCATACAAACTGCAGGCTGACAAGCACAGGAGGGTTGGTGAAGACATACAGGTGGGAGACTGGGTGTGGTTAGCGGCCCACGCAGTGCCGACCAGATCCTTAGCTAAGAAGAAACTCGGACATAAGCAGCTAGGACCTTACCTAGTTGAGGCACAGATCAATCCGGTGGCCTTCCGGTTGACACTTCCGGAAGGATCCAGAATGCACCCAGTATTCCATAGGTCGGTGCTCACGCCCTACAAAGCACCTCACCGATTTCAGGCGCAGGGCACGGCACCAGACCAGTATAAGGAGATCCCCCCAAGGAAGGAGTCGCCAAGAAGGGAACCCATCAACCAGGTCACAGAGATTTTGGACTCGAGATGGGGGGAAGAGGGAGTAGAATATTTTCTCGCAAGGGAAGGTACCCCGGCCAGCGCCAACAGTTGGGTGCCGGACTATGCCCTGGACGAGCCTCTCCTCAAAGAGGAGTTTCATGCCTTGTTCCCACACAGGCCCATGCCAGCCGAGTATTTCGACGACTGGCTTTTCACACCCACGCTTTCTACCAGCACCTTCCAGGGATTCACCTCGGACGAAGAACCACCATTAGACACACGTTCACCGGAGGGCTCGCCCTCGGGGTTTGCCTCAGACCGCTCGTTTTGGTGGGACAATCGAGGAGAGGAGAGGTGGCTGAGGGGCCCTTGGCAGGCAACGGACCCAGAGGGGAACGAGGGTGAGAGGGACATGGACGTGATGGGGGAGGACGTTGGGTTCGAGCATGGCGGCACGGAGATGGAAGCAGAGGAGAACGAGGTCGGCGAAGACATGGAGGACGAGCCGGATTTCTCTAACTGGATGCACGCCACGGGGGACGAACTGTATCCACCATTCACCCCCACAACGACGGAGCACCCAGCACCCCCGCCGGAGGAAGGGGAGGGGGGAAGGGGGGGCTTCGAGGGGGGGATGGATGTCAGGGGTTCAGGAGCAGAGTCACTGGAGAGGGAAGAAACAGAGAGCGAGGGGGAGGAGTCGGAAGGAAATGTCAGCGGCGACAGTAGTCCAAGATCTCTGAGTCTCTCCAGTGACTCGGAGGATTCACAGAAAGGGGCCCCCATGGTCAGGGCAAGGGGAGTGCCCAGGGGGACACCTCGGGAAGAAGGGGACTCAGAGAGTAGCAGCTGGAAATCCGGACCAGCGTCCCCCCCAGAGAGTAGTAGGGGGGAGGAGTCTAAGGCATCGGGATCAGGGAGCGCGCAGGCAGAGGGAGAACGTGAGGCAGGAGTGGCCACACCCTCGTCAGGGAGCGAGGAAACGGTCATCCGGAAAGTAAAACGCGCGCGCGCGCCAAGTTCAAATGTACAGGAGGGCGGCAAGGTGGGCAGCCCGGGTAAGGAGCCAGGTCCTAAAGCCCGCCGAAGAGAGGGGGAGGAGTCAGAGGGGTCAAGCTCTGCGTCGGAAGAGTCCAGGAGGAATGAGACCCCGGGGGGTAGTAAGACCCAGAGGAAGAGAGAGAGAAGGAAGAGGTGGAGTAAGATTAGAGTCTTGAACTGGTGCACGGGGGGTGGAGATCCAGACAGAGCTTCGCCGGTCTAAAGTCCAGACGTAGGGCTGGGATGCTGAGACTTGTAAATGGAGACTATTCTTCAATAAAGACTTTGATACTGTACTATCGGCTAGCGTTGGTCCTTGGTGAGCTGGGACCCGGAGCCAGCCCTGACACCTATGCTGATAACACCTATGCTGATAACAAACATGTCACTGCGATTTTGGGGTGAATGTGCATTCTAACCCCAAAAACATCAATTTGAAACCAGCCCAATCAGAGGGTTATCATCTTCTTTTTATGTAGATGGAACCCAAAATACCTTTTGGCTTTGGTTGGGGGTGATGCTGGTGCACACCCAAAAAAACCCCATACGAATTGAAATAAGCACAATTAAAGCTTATTCGTATTCTTTCTACTCATATGGATGGGAAAAGACGGTGTTTTGATATTTTGGTTTCAATACACACACTTTGCGATTTCTGGGTCAATATGCATTAACACCAAAGAACACGACATGAAAACACCAATTTGAAATAAGCCCAATCAGAGCTTTATCATCTTTTTTTAGTGCAGATGGAACCCACAAGGCCTTTTTGCTTTGGTTGGGTTGATTCTGGTGAACACCCAAAAAACAACGCGAATTGAAATAAGCCCAATCAAAGCTTATTCGTCTTCTTTCTATGCATAGGGAAGCAAAAAGACGCTGTTTTGTTATTTTGGTCTCATTACATAAACTTGGCATTTTCTGGCTGAATGTGCATTAACACCAAAGAACCCAAATTGAAATGAGCGAAATCCAAGATTCTTCTTTCTATGTAGTTGGAACCCAAAAGAAGCTCTTTTGCCTAGTTTAGACTTATTAAACTTCGCTTTGCTATTTGTGAGTGAATGAACACCGAAAGAACAATCCTTGCTTATTCGTCCTCTTTCTATTGAGATGGAACCAAAACACCTATGCTTGATTAGGGCTGATAACAAACATGTCACTGCAATTTTTGGGTGAATGTGCATTCTAACCCCAAAAACACCAATTTGAAATACGCCCAATCAGAGCGTTATCATCTTCTTTTTATGAAGATGGAACCCAAAACACCTTTTTGCTTTGGTTGGGGATGATTCTGGTGCACACCCAAAAAACACCATGCGAATTCAAATAAGCACAATTAAAGCTTATTCGTCTTCTTTCTACTCATAGGGAAGCGAAAAGACGGTGTTTTGTTATGTTGGTTTCAGTACATACACTGTGCGATTT